>NC_053497.1:118830361-119037861 GCF_905171775.1 Rana temporaria
TTATGTAAAAACTTTACATAAACAAACAGTTTGCTGTAACTGCCTAAAACGCATTAGCAGAACGTCAGCTTCAATTTGTTAGTCAAGTCCATCTAAAATTCTAAATCCACTACATCGAACACGATCCACCAACCAGACTGACAATGCTGCTGTCCAGAGGAGTCTCTGTTGCTCCTCCATCCAGAGTAGAGACACCCTGAGAAGGTCCCTTTCACACAACCATTTCATTCAGGTCTGCCTGTCAGTTTTTCAGGTCGATCTGCTCGAACAGTCCATTCACCCGTTTATTCCCAGCAGCCATGTTCACACTGCATAAGGCCGCATTCACACCTGAGCGTAGCGTTTTCGGTTGTTTTTTAAGCGTTTTGATGCACATTTTGTTGTGCGTTTGCATACAGCATTGTCCGACATTTTTAAACTTCATCGTTTTTTATTTTAGCCAATAGGAAAAATTGTTGCTATGTTTGTAGATTTTTTATCTTCTTCCTGGGTGAATGTTCTATTTCACAGAACAGATTAAAGCGACAAACCGCCCGTAGAAACGCTCGTTGTCGCGCCAGCCGCTTGAATGGAGCGTTTCCATTAGTTTCTATGGGAATACAAACGTTCAAAAACGACAAAATCAGCCCGATTTGCGCGACAAAAAAGGGTCCAGTGAAGCATGGAGGTGGATGCTTTGGGGCTGTTTCACTGCTAAAAGGTACAGGCCAACTCTGCTGCATCGAGGGGCCAATGGACGGTGCCATGTATTGTAAAATCTTGGATGACCAAAAACATACCACCAAGGCAAGAAAGGAGTGGTTCAGGAAAAAGCACATTAAGGTCATGGAGTGGCCACTCTCCAGACCTTAATTCTATAGAAAATGCATAGAGGGAGCTGAAACTTCCAAACCTGGTCACCAACTACAAGAAACGTCTTCCCTCTGTGCTTGCCAATAAGGGTTTCTCCACCAAGTACTAAGTCATGTTTTGCTTGGGGATCAAATTCTTATTTTACTCACTGAACTGCAACTCAATTTATAACATTTGTATCATACGTTTTTTTGGGGTGGATATTCTGTCTCTATCATTTAAAATACATCAATGATAAAAGTTATAGACCCTTCATTTCTTTGAAAGCGGGCAAACTTACAAAATCCGCAGGGGATCAAATAAATAATTCTCCCCACTTTATGACAAATTTTAATTTAAAGCGGAGGTCCAGGAATAAAAATAAAATTAAAGCGGTGGTTCACCCTAATGAAACTTTTTTTTTTTATAGCATTAAATTAGGCATAGTAGCGCGAGCTACCGTATGCCTGTATTGATTTTTTTAGCCCCGTACTCACTGTGCAATCCTCTATAGAAGATTCCGACTCCCCGCGGGGAATGGGCATTCCTATCAAGAGGGAGGATGATTGACGGCCGGCTATGGCACGTCACGCTTCTCCGGAAATAGCCGAAATAGGACTTGGCGCTTCACAGACTATGCGCAAGCGCCGTATAGCGCCGTGAAGAGCCGAGACCCGTTCCGGCTGTCTTCGGGGAGCGTGACGTGCCATAGCCGGCCGTCAATCATCCTCCCTCTTGATAGGAACGCCCATTCCCCGCGGGGAGTCGGAATCTTCTATAGAGGATTGCACAGTGAGTACCGGGCTAAAAAAATCAATACAGGCATACTGTAGCTCGCGCTACTATGCCTAATTTAATGCTCAAATGTTGTTAGTGTGGGTGAACCACCGCTTTAAAAACCAGCAGCTACACATACTGCAGCTGCTTGCTTTTAATAAATGGACACTTACCTGTCCTGCTGTCCCTCGATATCGGCAGTAGGGTTCCCAGCATGAAGCCGAAAGGCTACACTGCTGCCGCCATTGCGGGTAAGGGAACCCAGCAGTGTAGCCTTTTGACTTCACGCCGGGAACCCTACTGCGCACGCGCAAGGCCCCACTCCTCTCTCCCATTAGCCCGGCGGGGAGGAGGAGCGGGGAGCCCTACCTTGACATCACTGACGCGTCACGGCCGGACTCCCGTAAGTGGCAAAGGATACCTGTCAAAAGGTGGGGGGGGGGGTAATCGGATGAGCGCAAGTTCCATTTTAGGGTGGAGCTCTGCTTTTAGCTTATAGATGGTGCAGCCTTTCAGCCAACTAGGTGAAAACACACACAAAAACACCATCAAGCAAAAAAAAAACACCACTAAGCCCACAACTTTATTGAGGATTTTAGTTGCCAGCAGTAGAAGCTTTTATTCTCCATAGGTCTTCGGCTGGGCCGAGTGGCTCCTGAATGCCAACATTCATATAGCCAACCCTCAACTAGCACATGCAGTGACTTGCAGCTTGACGACGTCTGAAGTAAGGTGAGCGCCGGCTAATTTTCTGGTCTAATGGGAAGTCAGCCGCAGTTTGCCAAGAAATAACAGCAATATGCCACTGAGAGGAAGCAGGATGCCTTCTTTTAGAAGTCTAATAGAACGAGGAGGAGATCTATAATCAAGTGGCACGGGGTCTGCTTTGTAGATCACAATTTCAGAGCAGTAATAAGTGTAGAAAATACAAGGTGGGCCATGAATGCACAAAAGAAAAAAGCGTCACGTTGGGGGGGGGGGGCTATCTGGGGCCCGCACAGGCGCCGCAACCAGTGTGGGGGGTCTGCAAAGCCGGTGGCATTCGATGAGGAGGAATGGCGTACTGTGGTCTTCACATACACGGCAGCAGCAGGCTATTTGGATAGCCCCCCTCACAGCTTTCCTGCCAATTAGAGGGAGAAATAGTGCAGCTGAGGATTGAGACTGTGTTGTCATGGTGACTACGGGGAGTGCAGAAGAGTGATGACATCACGGTGATATTATGGGATGGAGGTAATGGAGAAAAGACCTGCCTCCCCCCCGGTAGAAGCAACGGACAGGCATATACACCTGTATAGTGAACCCAACACAAGTATAATAAACATGTACAAGGCCAACAGGATCTAAAGCTTATCAGTGAAAGGAAGACACTGTGCTCCGGAATACACATCACAGACAAATAACAACATGACAGATGCAGCAACATATTCATGCAGCTGGATACATACCTACATGCATACATACTAGTAAGATCAATGGAATCCCATTCAATGGAGAAGCTATGGATACAGACCAAATGTGCCGGATACTATAAATTTGGATGAGATCTAGCCTAGGGAGGGAGAGTGGGCTACGGCAGAGCACAGGGGGGGCAGAGCCGGCTACAGCGCAGCCTAGGGGGGCAGATCCAGAACTGTAATCAACACAGAGACTGATATAATGCAGCAAAGGGTGCACAACCATATCTTATAAAGCAGAATGGGTAAAATCATACAAAGTAGCACAAGATCAGAGTCAACCAGATAGAATTATTGGTTATGTACCAATATAAAATATACCAGAGTGACAGAATTAGATGACAGGATGTAGAATGCACCCAGGAGGATCATCCATATACAAATCACATAGAATTCATATACTGAGGTGCACCCAGGAGGATCATCAATAGTCAATCACATAGAATTCATATACTGATATCATATGTGCACCCAGGAGGATCATCTATATACAATCACATAGAATTCATATACTGATCTGCACCAAGGAGGATTATCTATATACAATCATGTAGAATTAATATACTGATCTGCACCAAGGAGGATCATCTATATACAATCATGTAGAATTCATACTGATTTTCACCAAGGAGGATCATCTATATACAATCATGTAGAATTCATACACAGAGGTGCACCCAGGAGGATCATCTATATACAATCATGTAGAATTAGTATACTGATGTGCACCCAGGAGGATCATCTATATACAATCATGTAGAATTCATATACTGATCTGCACCAAGGAGGATCATCTATATACAATCATCTAGAATTCATATACTGATCTGCACCCAGGAGGATCATCTATATACAATCATGTAGAATTCATACAGTGAGGTGCACCCAGGAGGATCATCTATATACAATCATGTAGAATTAGTATACTGATGTGCACCAAGGAGGATTATCTATATACAATCATGTAGAATTCATATACTGATCTGCACCAAGGAGGATCATCTATATACAATCATCTAGAATTCATATACTGATCTGCACCCAGGAGGATCATCTATATACAATCATGTAGAATTAGTATACTGATGTGCACCCAGGAGGATCATCTATATACAATCATGTAGAATTCATATACTGATGTGCACCCAGGAGGATCATCTATATACAATCATGTAGAATTCATATACTGATGTGCACCAAGGAGGATTATCTATATACAATCATGTAGAATTCATATACGGATCTGCACCAAGGAGGATCATCTATATACAATCATCTAGAATTCATATACTGATCTGCACCAAGGAGGATCATCCATATACAATCATGTAGAATTAGTATACGGATCTGCACCCAGGAGGATCATCTATATACAATCATGTAGAATTAGTATACGGATCTGCACCCAGGAGGATCATCTATATACAATCATGTAGAATTCATATACTGATGTGCACCCAGGAGGATCATCTATATACAATCATGTAGAATTAATATACTGATGTGCACCCAGGAGGATCATCTATATACAATCATCTATAATTCATATACTGATGTGCACCAAGTGTGATGTGAATCACAGTAGACTATTTGTGTGTCACTGTCGTCAGTAGGAGAAGTATGACAGATTTAGATTCGGTCCTGTGGATTGGTAGGTGGAGCTGAGAATAAATGTTTTATTACCCAGAGATAAAAAGGAGCGAGTGTCCTACATCACACCACCACCTCCTATACCATGCTCTTCACACTGCTGTTCCAGGAATCGTACAGCTCCAATACATCCCTCTGCAATGCTAATACTACATATTATTACAGCTTCAAAAAATATTCCAAGACCTATGATGATTTCCAGACAAATGACTTGGTACACAGCGCCTTAGCCCATTGATCTGCTACCCATAGATTACATACACTATATGTTATCCAGAGAATGTTAGCAGTCTCTGCCTGGGGAGATTACACTCTGATGCAGCCCTCAATTTTTCCACTCGCCTACTCTCATTTTGGAAAATGAGGGCTGGCAAGGGTGGGCTGCCTGGGAATGGGGGGAGAGCACCGCCGGGGTTGTACGAGAGCCGTCCCCCCAGCGATTGCGGAGGGGAGCAGAGCAGGCGGCCGGATGATCAGAGCGCCGAGCATCACAGCTTTCATTTCAATTGCCGTGTGTTCCCCGCACTCGCTGTCACAGAGCCCCGCCTCATTGTCCGGGGACTTTGATAAACAGATCACCCGTCCAATCCCAGGATGTGTGATGTATATCAAATTTCCCCAATCCTCTTCCTCTCTTCCTGGGCACAGGCAGGCCGCATTGGTGGGCACAGGCAGGCCGCATTGGTGGGCACAGGCAGGCCGCATTGGTGGGCACAGGCAGGCCACATTGGTGGGCACAGGCAGGCCACATTGGTGGGCACAGGCAGGCCACATTGGTGGGCACAGGCAGGCCACATTGGTGGGCACAGGCAGGCCACATTGGTGGGCACAGGCAGGCCACATTGGTGGGCACAGGCAGGCCACATTGGTGGGCACGGATAAAGTAGTTAATATATATTTTTTAACCTAATTCTGCATAAAACATCTAAGTGTAATTTAGATAAAGAGATAACTTATGAGGGTGTGTTTAGGGGCAGAATTAAGGGCGGGTTGGCTGGGGCAACCGGTGGTGATTAACTCTTGAGGCCTGGCTAATGGATCGAAACTTGAAATTTTGAGCCCTGCTCCAATGTCTCCAACACCATCACGCCAACACAAATGCAATAAAACCAATTGGTTCAGACGCCGGGGGGGGGGGGGGGGGTGGATTGTTGGCCAACCCCCCCCCCCCATAAAATAGACCACCAGCCACCACTGTCAGGTGGTCCCAAGGTTACAAACAAGGTGGATTCTGTAGGTTTGTTCTTAAAGTTGTTCTTAAAGTTGTAGTAAAGTCTTATTTTTAACGTGTATATTTAACGTGTATCTACAGGTAAGTCTATAATAAGGCTTACCTGTAGGTACAATGATCTGTACGTTTTAGGAGATATTCACACTGCATTCAGCCGGTGATGTCACTGGCAAATGCACTCTCTGAAGGGACAGCATACCCGTCCCTTCAGAGCTCCTGTGCGTATATGGGAGTGACATCATCATTGTAAGCTCCAACGAGCAGGGCCCTCCTGTATTGAGTTGTATTGTGACTGTACCGTCTTCCTGGATGTAAAAGCGCTGCGCGAACTGTTGGCGCTATATAAATTCTGTATAATAATAATAATCATGGCTCGGCCTATCAGAAGGACAGAGCACTCAAGCCTGGAAGGAAAACCGGGTGAAGATGGAAGCCCTGTCAGTGGTGACAGTGTACTCCTGGGAGGGCTGAGTCCTAACGTACTTAATAAATTTAAGCTTTTTGGATGGATTTCACCTCACTTTCTGTCCCTGTAACATTTGGATTTAGAAAATTTTGGGTTGTCGTGGAAACAAGGATTTGTGGAAAAAATTTCAGTGGAGACCCCTTTTTCCCCCAAAACTCTAAAGCCTCGTACACGGGCCAGAATCTTGTCAGGAAAAAAACGTTGTTTTTCCCAACGAGATTCTTGGCAAGAATCTCTTGCCGCCCGAGTGTACAGACTCTCCTTTCAAAAGAACCGCGGTTCTCTTGAAAGGCAAGAACGCGGTGACGTCATCACGTACGACGAGCATGCGCTCGTCATATTTGATGCCGTCGTGCCATCTTCTTGCTGCACCCTACCGCGCATGCGTAAAAGTCATTTTGAGCATGCACGGGTTTCCACGGCGACCAGGTAAGTATACATACTCTCGGGTTTCTCGGCAGAAAAACTGCAGAGAAAATAGTTCTCCATTTGTTCTCTATTTGTTCTCTATTTTTCTCGTCTAGATTCTGGGCAGTTTTCTTGTCGAGAAACCTGAAAGCCTCGTACACACGCTCGGCAAGAAAGCTCTGCCAGCAGTTTTCTTGCCAAGTAAACCGAGTGTGTGTACGAGGCTTTAGACCCCTTCACACTGGGGCCATCCGTGCATTAGCGTAAAACGCCACATGTTTTAGTGGCGCTTTTGGGCCTCTTTTAATACCTGCTAGCGGCTGAAGGAGTTAAAACACCCAGTGTTGTGGCGCTTTGGAAGCACTGCCCATTCATTGCAATGGGCAGGGGCATTTTTGGAAGCGTATACAGTGCTCCCAAACTGCCCCAAAGATGCTACTTGCAGGACTTTTTCTAATGTCTCGCAAGCGCACTGCTTTCATGTTCGGGCGGCATAGAAGGGAGTTTTCAGGTGCTATTTCTAGCACTAAAATGCCTGAAAATTGACTCAGTGTGAAAGTGGTCTTACGGGAGTGAATTTCCCTTCCTAGGGGTAGATTTCCTCTCACTTCCTGTTGTCTGTTTCCGTTTGTAAGTACAAGTCGCATGTATGCAACTCGGGAACTGCCTGTGTAAGTTTAAATTGAGATAGATATATATACTTTTTATATAATATATCAAATTCTAAGTCCAATAAATAAATTATATATATATATATATATATATATATATTATATATATAAAAAAAAACACAAGGGTAAAAACGTTTTTCTGCATTTGTATGATTGATAGAGCTGTAATATCAAATCCAGACTAGCCAAATATTTTTTTTCTGAACCGATAAAAAATAAGTAGAAAAAAAAGTGAAGCCAGCAATGGCAGCCTCTAATATCAGTGGTGTTCAACTTGTTAATTATTATAAGAGCATCCGAGGTGCGGCTCCTGACATTTTCAGAGGGCCACACAATAGTACCTGTACCTAAATGACAGCACACCCCTCAGACGACCACATTCAGATATTATCATTGCGGTGCAATAATGCACGTGTTCGCTTGCATTGTGTTAGGACAACCCAGTTATTTGAATGGGCTGCCAACGTACAATGGACCAGAAATAGCACCTGTACTATAATTTATTCCACGTAGTGCACCACATACACAAAGTCATTACTGTGGCTTGTAAAGTATAGGCAATCCTTTAATGCGCAGGGGGTACCATTCATCCCACAATGCCCTATCAAATGGTACATTACCGCATGTTGCGGAAACACTCATTAACACTTGCATTGCAGCAACATTTGGCTGTGAAGTTGGTCCAATCAGTGTGAAGCATTGACATGCCACCTAGCATACCTGGTAAAAAGGGAACACAAATCCACAGTCCAGCAAAGCCTCCGAGCTATCCAGTCATGAAGCAACATTTGCACTAAATGCAGCCAAATATATGGGCATAGCGACAATGGGGTTTATTTACTAAGGGCAAATCCACTGTGCACTACAAGTGCAGTTGCTGTAGATCTGACGGGGAAATGCAAGGAAAATAAAAACACAGCAGTTTTCCTTGCACATGATTGGATAAAATCAGCAGAGTTTGCCCTCATTTCATATCTTCCCCTCAGAATTTTAGGGTTGCCACCTCATCCCTTTAAAACAGAACACATATGAATTACACAGGTTCTGTGGCTGATTAAGGTGGTAATTGAACTCAAGTGGAGCCTTATCTAAATTAAATTAGCCTCAGAACCTGTGTAATTCATATGTGTTCTGTTTTAAAGGGATGAGGTGGCAACCCTACCTCAGATCTACAGCAACTGCACTTGTAGTGCACAGTGGATTTTCCTTTAGTAAATCAACCCCTATGTCTTCTTAGTTTCCTCTTTCGCTCTCCCGATCAATTTCCAGGACTGGAACAACGGACTTCTCCAAGGATAGTTCCATCATTCCTAGCTACACACGGCACATCACCTCCTGACAGTCCATCTGACTAGCGCTATGAAGGAGCCGGGAGCCGCTGTGTGCTGGTAAGCAGACTTTAGGAACTCCTGCCAGTAAACGGATGTGCCATGGGAAAAAAATATTAAAAGCCAGCAGCTACAAATACTGCAGCTGCTGACTTTTAATATTAGGACACTTACCTGTCCTGGAGTCCAGCGCCGATCGCAGCAGAGGACGAGCGATCGCTCGTCTCTCTGCTGCTCCCCCCGCCATCCATGCTGAGGGAACCAGGAAGTGAAGCGCTGCGGCTTCACTGCCCATTTCCCTACGGCGCATGCGCGAGTCGCGCGGCTCCCGCTGTGTGCTGGGAGCCGAGTGTTCCCAGCACACAACGGGGGGTGACGGGATGTGACGGAATGCCCGTCTTTTGCCCGTGAATGCCGGGCCGGAAGTGGGTGCAAATACCTGTCTTAGACAGGTATCTGCACCCCCCTCCCCCCTGAAAGGTGTCAAATGTGGCACCGGAGGGGGGAGGGTTCCGATCAGCGGGACTTCACTTTAGGGTGGAGAACCGCTTTAACTGATACAGCCACTGAAGAGATACGGTCGGCATACAGATGCACCCGTCATATTGATATGTTTACAGATGGTGGATTCAGTGAGCCACACACAAAGCTGGTGGGCCACATGTTGGGCACCAAAACCCTAAAAGGGAAACTTACCAAGACTGGAGAAGACATTATGGAGCAGCCGTGTGCGGAAACCAGTCACCTCCGATAGAGATTTGTGATCGACCACATGTAATCGACCACAGCTTATTGCAGGAACACCTGCAACTAATTGCAAGTAGCCCCAAAGTTAATGTGGTCTTAAAAACAAATTATATATATATATTACACACACACACTTACACAAACAAAACCCAGCCACACACCTACAGTATGCAAAGTTACAAGACCATAACTCAATAAGTGCTTCTGAAACAAGAAATTTGGTTTCTACCACTGTTGGTTCCTGCTGAGTAAAGGCTTTCTTCCAATACCACCAAGGAACGCGAATATCTGGCAACATGATGCCTTGTGCTGGACCCATTGACATCCCATTGCCAGAGAGACATGACCCTCAGGAGGTATCACGATTAATCTATACACAGCAGAACAGGACACAAGAGAGACAGGTTATTATAATTAACAGCGCCAATCAGCATTATTGGCATGTGAGAATTCTGGAGACTGTATTCACCTTATGTGAATAAAATGATATTTCAGTAGCAAAGTCTTTGTTCTTCTATGCGGTCATTACATTCCGATCAGTGATTTTCCTGGAGAGCGGGGATCTTGTATAGAGGTGACATGTATGCATGCCTATGGGGAATTCATTACAAACACTCTGACCTTTTGTTTCACAGGAAGGCCAGAGATCACAGTGGCTTAGTGGTTAGAGACTCTGCCTTGCAGCACTGGGGTAATTGGTTCAAATACCAACCATGGTACTACCTGCATGGGGTTTGCATGTTCTCCATGTACTTCTGTGGGGGTACTTGGCTTTCCTTCAACGACATGCTGGCAAGTTAACTAGCGCCTGTCTAAATTGGCCCTTGTATGTAGGCATGTGAGACCTAGGATTGTTTGCTCCTCGAGGGTAGAGGTTTGAAGGGATACGTAAAATTGTGGTTTAAATATTCTTGTGAAAAAAATACACACACACACACACACACACACACACACACACATACACACTAACAACACTTGACCTAAATAATAGGTCAACTAAAGCATTCAGTTTAAGGGCTCTTTCACACGGAGCGGACCGTTTCCGGGTCCGCTCCGTGTGTCTCCGTCGGCTCAGCGGGGATCCCCGCTCAGCTGTCGGCGGATAGGGCGGTCCCCGCACACAGTGCAGGGACCGCCGGAACCTGATGCAGACGGACCGTCTGTCCGTCTGCATCAGTTCCGCTCCGCCGAACGGAAGAAAAATAGGGTTTCTTCCGTTCGGAAAAGCGGATCCCGACTGACGCGGACGCTAGCGGATGCTCCATCCGCTAACGGACGCGTCCCCATAGGGATTCATTACAAGTCCGTTAACGGACTTGTAATGAACGGACAGACGGAGCGGACGTCTGAAAGGGGCCTTAGTTCAATTAAGCTTTGACAATAAAGTCTGGAAGCGGATTGGTTTCTATGCAAAGCTACACCAGATTTTGCACTCTCCGGTTTTAGGCCGGGTTCACATATGTGCCAATTGGATGCAGTTTCTCTGCATCCAATTCGCATGACATGCAAGGGTGACTGGCTCTCAAGTCTGGGGCAGCTGCGGAAAAGAAGGTCCTGTGAGGGTTTGGGTTAGGTGGGAATTCAGACCCGAATCGCACATGAACTGGTGAACAGACACGTACCGGACCTCGCGGCTGCACATATGTGAACCCGGCCTTAGTAAATCTCCCCAATAGTGTCATGAGGTATTGTATAAATGGCTTATCACTTTAAAAAAGCTCAGCAGTGCACAAACAGTGGGGAAAAAAAATTTTTTTTGCTCCATTCTGTACCCATTGACCCGGTCATACGATTTTTTTCCCCCAATAATAACCACCAGCTATTGTTAAATATCAGCCTCCTAACTAGTTCAGTTGCGATTTGGGGACATTTGGAAAAATGGAAAGGAAATCAAGCAGTGGAAAGATTGAAGAAAATGTTGGAAAAAAAACTTGTGATGTGGCCGGGGGTGAAGGGAAGTGAAACAGATACCAGAGTATGAGAAAATTTCCTGGTGCGCCCTGCAGCATATGATCAGACACTGGAAATCTGGGTAAAGTTTATTTCTCTCGGTATGTTGGGAATGCAACCAGTGCTAGGTGTGGGCGAGCTAAAGGTCCTCCACCTGACCCCGATTTGTAATCCCCTGATAACAGAGGGCAAGCAGGTCGTCCTGGATTGAGGTGACCTACACCTGTTATCTTAAAGAGCAATGAAACGCTAATGTAAGAAAGTTCCAAAACAACTGTACCAAGAGGACCTGTTCTCGTCACAGCTGAGGCTCCCATCCAGCACATCACTCTCCCACAGCCCACCTTCAAGTGGTGTTAGCAACATGGTAATCCACTAAAAGGATCTCACATTAAAGTGGTGTTCCACCCTAAAAACAAAACTTTGTATTAACAGCTTGCCTTTAATGTAAAAAAAATAAAAATCTTAAATTTTTTTTACTCACTTGTATATGGCTGTTACTAGGCATATTTCGTAATCTGCCTAGTTCCTAGTCTGCGGTGGTTCGACTTCCTGTCCTAAGACCCCATTGCCTCCTGGGAAATTATGACACTCATTTCCCAGGAGTCTCGGGGCATTACTGTGCCTAAAAGTCCCAGCATGCACCTCTCTAGGGAAATCCAGAAAGACACAGGAACTGGGCTTCTCATGCCCACAGCGAACATGGAAACGGCCACAAGATCGCTGAGCAGATATCGGGTAAGTGTTTACACTGTTTCATGTACCGATCGTTTCTTTTTGATAATTGTAAAAGAATATTGAAAGTAATGTATTGTGGATTGCAAAAAAAAAAAAAAAAAAAACCCATGCCCGCAATCCCGCTTTAAAAGACACCAGTCCGAGAAATTTCATACCTACATAATGAGAAATGTGGAGCAATGAAAAGCTAACGTAAGAACGTTCTAGAACAACTACACTAAGAGGACCTGTTACTGTCACAGTCGAGGCTCCTATCCAGCACCTGACGCTCCCACTGCCCACCTTCAAGTGGTGTTAAGCAACATGGCTATCTACCTGTCTCCACTAAGGCTCGATTCACACGTTGCCCCTGAGCGTTTTTGCAGTGCTTTTTGCGGTGCTTGCTGTGGTTTTCCGACACGCGTTTTTACTGCGATTTGTGTTTTTTTTTACATTTCCTTTAACAACCAGCTTTACAAAAAACACAAACCGCGACAAAAAAAGCGGTACTTGCGTTTTGGGTGCGGGTCCATTGAATTCTATTACATGCAAAACGCTACTTTTTGCAGGAAAAAATGTCCCTGACCCTTTCCAAAAAAGCAGAGGCACAAAAAAGCATTGATGTGAACATGTTCCATAGGAAACCATGTTAAAAAATGTCCCTGCATTTCTGCAAAATGCACAAAAAAACAAGTGTGAATGGAGCCTTCTTAATGGATCTCACATTAAAAGACACCAGTCCAAGGCATTTCATACCTACATAATGGGGACGGTGCAGTTAAACACACAAAGAGTCACTGACCTGGAACAAGCATGCAGCAAAAAAGTTGGTATAAAAGGTATGCCGTGTACACACGATCAGGCTTTTGCCCGGCCATATTTGGTGCAGTGTGGCATGTGCGCGGATCACTAAACTAGCTAGATAGAATAGCAAACATGTTTGCAGCACTCACATATTTAGCTGTGCAGCCTTTATCTGATCTTCTATGCACTGCAACCAAATTCAGCAGGTCTTTTATAGTGTTTCTGGACCTATCTATAGACCTTTTGGTCAATAATGCATTAGAAACTGTTTAAATTACTTACCACAGTTATCGGTGTCCCAGACCCACCTCCTGAACTATGGCTGAAATCTGTGTGTTCCCCAAGCACCCCTCCCATCTTCCTCTGCGGTTATATATGTAGCTATAAAGAGATTCCAAGAACTGAAACTCTAAACAGTAGCTACAGGTAAGACTGAAGCTGGCAGGAATCTGCCGAAATTCAAGCCTTGGGAACCTCTGCCAGCACCACTCGGCTCCACAAAAGTGCATTTAAAAATGGACTGAGCCACAGGGACTGCATTCTATTAGCACCTGCGACTGCCTGAATAAAACAGCCGGCAGTGGAGATTCATAGGGTTCACATTAGAGCACAATTTCCAGTGCGACTTTAATCTGACTGTACAGTTGCATTAAAAGTTGCACCAAAGTAGTGAAACACCTTTTCAAAATCGCTGCCAAGTCAAACCAATTTAAATCCGTGGCCATTTCAAAACAATAAGCCCAAGGACCCATTCATGCTTGGGTCAAGCCATGTGCACATGGGCAGAAAATTGCCACTTTCAGAAGTGTCCATGCACATTGTGGCATAATTTAGGGCAAAAAAAAAAAAATGCTCCAAACTTGCGTCAGAAAGTAGCATACTGGCATAATTTGCGCATAAACGCGCGTGTATGCGTGTAATTTCAGCCTAATGGCTAGAACAAATTAATGTTTTAGCCAACAGAATGAAATTACATGCATTCTCCTCACGCACATCAATGTGCGCAAAGACGCACCAGATTGAGCCTTTTTTTGGGGCAGAAAAATAAAGCATAATAAAATATGCCTGTTTTTGCTTATGTAGATGAGGTCTTACAGAGTTAGGAGGGAACCGCGGTTTGAACAAAAAAATTCCAAGCCGTGCATGGCCAGCTTTAGGCACCTTTCACACAGGATCTCTCCACTGATCAGGCAAAGGACAGGTCTGTCTGCTCCACTATGCAGAACGGGCACGGTTCCGCTCTCCTCTAAGGGGCAATTGGATGGAAATGGAACACCTGTCCATTTCCAGCCGATCCAATATGCTGGACGGATGGGGAATAGGACCACCATCCGTCTGTTTTTTGCGGGCAGGATCAGATCGGATGGCGGCGGGTGTCCATGGACATGTGTCCGCTGACATTCGCCACTCCATAGAAGAAGCTCGAGGGTCCGATCGGGTCCGCCTGAAAAACTGACAGGCGAATCTGATCGGACAGCCCATGTGAAAGGGGCCTTAGGGCCCTTTCACACGGGGTGGATCAGTAATGATCCGCCTCCGTGTGTCCGTAAGCTCAGCAGGGATCGCTCCGTATATCCCAGTCAGTGTTCATCCGATCCGCAGACGGAAGAAAAATAGGACATTCTTCCGTCTGCAAAAATCAGATCTTTGCGGAGGCGGGTGATTACGGGTGTCAGCGGATGTTTATCCGCTGACACCCCCAATCACATAGGGACCAATGTATGTCCCTTTTTCATCCGCAAACGAATGGATGAAAAAGCGGATATACGGTCCGCACGTCTAAAAGGGCCCTAACTCACTCCAGCTCTCAGTCTTCTCTATCCTAGCAGCAGTTAGCCCCAACATGGGTGTATGCGTGGTTTACATGCATTTTACACGCATTTTTAGTCGCAGTCAACTTCTATTAGGTCGCCCGTTTTCACAGTTTTCTGAAAGTGCACCAAAAGTTCTGCATTCCGCATCTTTGGTGCGCTCACCAGGAAACGCTGCAAAAAAAAAAAAAAAAAATTGCAAATTAACAAAATCAACGGGACCGCGGCTAGATGGCATGTAAACTGCGGCCGAAATGCAGTGCACCAGTGTGAACCCGGCAGGCGTAACCATTTACGCCTGTCAGCTTGGACTGGGATTTCATCTGAATTGGCGAAAACTCTGTAAAAAGAAAGATTACAATTCCTGACAGTAAAAGACGCAGTCATTTTTTTCATAAATGCCCGTGTTACGCTAGCTTGGAGCTCTCAAGGGGCGCAAGCAACCCAGCAGATCTGTGAGCCAACCAACACAAACCCCTCCGACAGGAAGGGGTTAATCACCAGCTGTTAGAGTTACACATTCCAGAACATACCTGGACATGAGATATTTATCTGTCAGGACGTTTCCTGGTAAAACGTTTAACATAAATAAGGGAGCAGGACTCTGGCGAGAGACAAGGAAGCGCTGTAACCCTTTATGGAATAATATTTTGCAGACACCGTTTTTTGGCAGGCAGAGTTCATCTCTGTCAATGGATCTAGTCTCATTACACCCACGGGGGGAGGGGGGGGTTTCAGGAACAATATGCAAGGAAAGTCCCATGACTGCCGTGAGGATGATTTATCGCCAACAGCCAGTGCCGTGATGAAACCTGTAGCAACTGATCTGCTTTTGTTCAAATCTCTACACTTTAAAACTGAAATCCAGCAAAATAAAAATTGATGCAACGCTCGGCTTACACTAATGCGACTCTTGAGTGTGACTCCGGTATAGACCCGCCATTTTTAACGCCGCTATACCGCCACCGCGCCTCCCACCCCAGTGTGAAAGGGGCCTAAATGTTTTCCTGAGCAACAAGAAGTAACATCACAGTGCTGTACACAGAATAGAGCTGTGGGAGGGACCCCAGCAGACCCCACCCACTACAGGCTGTCTGCAAAAAACTACAGGAGGGGGCAGAGACTACTGGAGAAAATGAACAAAGGACATAATATAGGGTGACCAGACATCCCCCGGTTTCAGGGGACAGTCCCCAGATTGAGGACACTGTCCCCGGACCAAGTCTGTCCCTGGTTTTGTCCCCGGATTGGATTTGAACAGGGGCTGGGGCAATTTCAAAGACAGTCAGTGCAGAATAAAAAAAAAAAAATCTGAATTACACACTCCCGCTCTGCCGCTCCTACTAGCTTTGGGGGGGGGGGGGGGGTGTATTTTTTTCCATTATCTGTGCCCCTTTCTGATGATCATGTGCTGGTCGGAGCGGAGGGAATATTTCTTCAGTTTTCAGGTGCATGCCCATTCAGCTTCGCTCGCATGTTCTTCTGCCTTGGCTCAAGTCCCGGCCAGCGGCCTGCCTGCTTATCGCCTTCCCTGGCAGAGTGATCTTCCTCCGCTCCCCACCCAGTAGTAGTCGGGGCCCGGAGAGTAAGGCTCCATTCACACCTAGGCGTTTTTACGCCTGAAGCGCTACGCTCACAAACGCCAGAGGGATGAAATAACATTATTTGCTATGGTGACTGTTCACACCTGAACGCCAAACGCCTGTCGCGTGAAGCTCAAACAAGTCCCGGACCTTTTTTTGTTGCGCGTATCGTGCGGTTTGGGCGTATTTGAGCGTTTCCATTTCCCATAGAAAGTAATGGAAACGCTCGATTCAATCGACTTGCGCGACAACGGGCATTTGCTACGGGCGTTTCGTCGCTTTAATCAATAGAACTTGTCGCCCATGCAGAAGATTAAAAAAAATCTACCAACATAGCAACAAGTGATGAAAAGATGATCATTTTTCCTATTGGCTAAAATAAAAAACGTCCAAGTACAAAAACGTCGGACAACGATGTATGCATACGCGCGACAAAACGCCGGAAAAACCGCCCAAAAAACGACCGACGCTCAGGTGTGAATGCAGCCTAAGACTTGACAGGCTGTGAGGCGGGCAGAGAGTCGCTGATTTCTGCCATTACTAGTAAAAAAAAAAAAAAAATATGGTCAACCCAACATAATATGCATGGCTTTTGTGTTGAAACAACGTTACTGTAGGTTTAAAGCTGCTGCAGTCTGTTTCAGATTTAGGCCCCTTTCACACGGACGGATAGAATGGTGCTTTTAGCTGCGGAGGTTCTAGTTTTCTCCCGCAGCTAAAAGCACACAATGCTTTCCTATGGCCCCATTCACACACAGCATTTAGCTGCGATTTCGTTACATGTGGTTTGGTGCAAATAGAAAAAATAGAATTGAATGCGTCCAGGTGCGATGTAGCGCAGCTATATGCACAAAACCGAAGGTAATCGCAGTCTTTTTTGTCAACTGCATATAGCAGCGCGAGAAAAAAAAAAAAAAAACACACAACAGGAAGCACATCATAATAAAAAAAAATAAAAAAAGGGTTGCTATAGGAATGACTACTGCAGCTAAACGCGGCCGCATGTAACCGCAGCTAAATCGAAGTGCCTGAAGCCTTGAATTTCACAAAACATTTTATATGCTTTTAACTGCGGCAAAACAGCCGTCCATGTAAAATGGGCCTAAATATGGGTTACTTTTTATTAAAATCCAACAAATTCCAGAGATCAAACTGAACAAGCCCTGGTTCACACCAGTGCTGCTTTGAAATCACGCTACTTTAGTGCAATTGCGGCTTGACTTCATTTAACGGAAGTCAAATTAAGTGGCAATGAAATTGCAAAAACAGTAGTGCAGGACAGAGATGCACCGAAACATTTCAGGCAAAAATTGTGTTATTGGCAGAATGCCGATAAGAGAAAAAGGTGTCGAATAATGGCACCATAGACCGCACACGATTTTGCAGAGCTTACGGAGTGTTTTTCATAGGTCATGTGACTCTAAACCCGCATCAAAAACGGGTGCACTAATGATGCGTTCTTGCCACGTTTTCAATGCATTTCAACTGGCAGGAGCTTTATTGTGCATTTTTGACACCACAGTGGAAGCGCAATAGACCAGTGTGCAGACATACATAGAATTTAAAAGGATACATTTTTCTTGTGCTAAAACGTGCCAATAATGGCCGACTATAAATTCATATTCATTTATATTAAAAAGCTGAATACAATTTTATGTCTCCATTGTTCCCAGGAGACATTGTGGAGGTCTGCCGCGAGTTATCGCGGGATTTAAAAAAAACATGCGGTGTAGTAATTATGCATATGGGCGTATCATTTTTTTTGGTGGGGGAATGGATGTTGGGTGGGAGTTCCCACACTTTTTTCCCCCAAGACTTGACCCCTGCACATGTACTGACTATGCTCTATTTTATTGTAATGTAGTAGAGTGAAAGTTTGAAAAGCTTAGGAGTGGCCCATCTGTCTAGGGACCAATGCCTAGTACATGCGATCAGACAAAAAAATAGCGCTTTCGAAGCAATCATATGATAATCTGATCGTTTGTATACAGCTTTCGAGAGCCGATCATGAAATTATCAGACGGAACATGAATATATTTCTCGTACGATACCAAAACTTACAATTTTTATTTAAATCAGTACAGAATTTGTACAAAAAAAAAAAAAAATCAGAAGACCAAGACCACTACTTCTCGGAAACAAAAGAATACTGTACATTACAATACATCACTTTCGAAGTTGGATTCTATCGCACAAGGATTTTTATAATAATTGAGTAACCTCTTCATGTTCAATATAAAATAAGCATGAAAAAAAAAAAAGGTGACGATCATTGGTCCGATATTCTCATCCTGTGTACAAGGCTTTAGGCACACAAGCAGTTATTTATGACACAAACACACACTACTAAATCACACACAATGAATTGCTTTGATCTGAGCACACATTGTTCAAGGTTCAACGGGGGCTTTTAGTAGTGACAGCAGCTCCCGATACAAATTCTGCAGCATTGAAACTTGTGTAAACCAGTAAACCTTGCTTACATGGGTAGGAGAATTGGCTTTGCTGTAACTTTAGTGTTCCGCTTATGCATTGGCTATCTTGCATGGGTAACAGACAGCTGGGGAATACAAAAGGTGGACAGGAACGAAGTTAGGAATTTTGGCAGGGGATCTCATTGTATCCATAACATACAAAAGTCAGCCTATGTCTGAGTCAGGTTCTACCTATAATATAAAGTGGACCTTAACGCCAAAAAAAAAAAAAATTATACATTTATAAATTTAGATATTTCTTTATATTTTTGCTCTGGACTGCCCCAAGCCGCCAATTCTTGCCTAGGTGAGAATGACTAATTCCTACTCCTGTAGCCTCCAGGGATATCCTTGCCACATATCCCAGGAGGCTGCAGGGACTCAGTGGGCCTGGCGGTGTGCTGGGGGACCGGCGGTAAAAACCTGAACAGACAGTCGGCTCTAAATAACATAGAAAAGGAAGATCGCAGTGCGGGGACCTGGCGTGGACAATGCTGGATTCACTTGGCAGGGAGCATGTTTTGTGATGAAAAGTGAAGAGGGAATACAAATAAAAAAAAGATGAAGGATGGGGGACTTCTGCTAGGTTCATACTTTTAGAAACTTGATTTTCAGACGCGAGCATTTTTGTTTTAGCCAATGGAAAGCTAGTTACAAGAAGGAGGGGGGGGGAATTGCAAGGGGAAAAAAATCTAATTTTCTGTACAAGTAAAGGTTTTTGTAATCTTTTCCCATTACATCATTATTGATTAAGGATCCTTTAAAGACAAGTCATTAATAACAACTTGCCCAGCTACTTTCCTGATACAGATTTTATAGACATTGCATCATCAGCCAACATAAAAAGCAATTAGTTCCCTACTCTCCTAATAAAAGGATTAAAAGTGGAACTCCAGCTAAAAACACAGACGCTCTTTTTTTTTTTTACCAAAACGGTAAAAAAAAAAAAAAGGGAATGCCAATGTACAGAGCCATGTGTGAAATTTCCAGGAGTAGATCGAGGACAGGGGTATACATACATTATCTATATACACACACACACACACACACACACACACACACACACAAAAAAGGGAGGCTGCGGTGGAGGTAAGGAGTGGGCAAGTAAGAAAAGTTGAAGGTAGGGGAGAAGGGAGGACTGGCAAGGTTTTGTCGGGTCCCTCCACCAGGAAATCGTCCCCATCCACGATCTCTAAACGCTCTTATCAATGACTTTTTGTAATTTTTTCTAGTCAGTCTTTCAGTCCAATTCACAAACCACACTGCATAGCCAGCAGGGTGACACTTATTTCCTATGATCAGCTTTCCTTCATGCCTACCTGCTCCTTGGACAATTGCCATCATCACAATCGAGATCTCGAAATGGCAGACAGGTGACAAAGGAAGCTGCAAAGTTAAGAGCAATGAACTCTAATGGCATCCCAGTCTTAGTCTGTAGGGTTCAATAATGAGTTGGCCCACCCTTTGCAGTGATAACAGCTTCAACTCTTCTGGGAAGGCTGTCCACAAGGTTTAGGAGTGTCTATTGGAATGTTTGACCTCCAGAAGCACATTTGTGAGGTCAGGCACTGATGTTGAAAAGGTGTTCTATCAGGTTGAGGTCAGGACTTTGTGCAGGCCAGTTAAGTTCTGCCACCCTAAATGCACTCATTCGTGTATTTATGGAATTTATTTGTGCCCTGGTGCGCAGTCATTTCAGTGAAGGGAACTCTTGACGCGTCGGTACACCAAGACATTTTGGACAATTTCATGCTCCCAACTTTGTGGGAACAGTTTGGCGATGGCACCTTCCTGTGTCAACATGACTGCGCACCAGTGCACAAAGCAAGGTTAATAAGGACATCAATAATGAGTTTGGGGTGGAGGAACTTGACTGGCCTGCACACAGTCCTGACCTCAACATCTATGGGATGAATTTGAGTGGAGACTGCGAGCCAGGCCTTCTCTTCTCAACCTCACAAATGCTCTTCTGGAAGAATGGTCAAACATGCCCATAGACACACTCCTAAACCTTGTGGACAGCCTTCCCAGAAGCATTGAGGCTGTTATAGCTGCAAAGGGTGGGCCAACTCAATATTGAACCCTACGGACTAAGACTGGGATGCCATTAAATTTAATGCGCGCAAAAAAGGCAGGCGCCGCAATACTTTTGACAATATAGTGTATTTTATACATTTACACACATACATTTTAGCAAAAAGGAACTCTCAGCCATCGGATGCACATGAAGCAAAATTCCACCAGTTAAGCTGAGACCAGTCAAATTTCAATCCATCTAAGGCTGTTTCCGCTCAACAGAAGTGGATCTAAAAATCGACTTCTGATGAACGGAACTGATGGGAAATGTGTCGACCAGTAAGCTGCAGCAGCTGACAGTGGAGGAGTCCCCGTTGTCAGAATACAGTACAGGGAGGATTCCTCCATACACATTCCATGTGTGAATAAGGGATTTTTTATTTTTTTTAGGCCCGCTAGGAATTAGAAAAATAAAATTAAGCTTCTATGGACAATTTTTTATTTTAAACAATTTCATACAAAGAAACATACTTCAATTGCATACGTATCGCACACAGAGCAGATCACAGATCAATTCTACTATAAAGTCCAGAATTTTCTTTTCTAGATATAGTGACGGGTATGAGCTTTGATCTCTATCATCCTTACTATTTATCAAACCCAAAAAAAAAGCCACTGCGAGACTGAGGGAGGCGATTCCTGCTTCCAGAGGGCTGAAAACGCATGACTTGGCTGCATTCAAAAGGTGAACGGTCATCAAATTACTATATTTACACCTAGAGAGCTCTGAAAGGTGGAGCAGATATCAAGCCGGTTCAAAATCCTGATCTGTCAACCGTCTTATCATATCTCGGACCTTAGTCTAAAATACTTGCAGTTTCTGACAGGACCAAAAAACATGGAGCATATTGCCTTCTGCCTCACCACAACGCTAGCACATATTCGTCCTTTCCGGAATAGATTTTATGCAACAATGATGGGCCTCTATACCATTGCGTGAGATTATAACAAAGCTCTTGGTACTTACTAGCTGTTGAGGAGCAATGGGCAAAGTGTAGAATATATCTCCGCTGCTCTTCAAATAGTGTAATGTCTAATGCTGGCCATACACTATACGAAAAATCGGCCGAAATTTGGTCGTTTCGAACAGTTAATGAGCACAAAATCAATAATCATTGGGACGTTTGAGCCGAAAAAATGAAGGACAAGTTTGGGAATTTTCTGCCGATTGAACGATAAATTGAAAGGTTTATGCGATTCCGGTCCGAACTTTCTGCACTAGGTATATGTCCACTGAACGATTTATCAGTCATTACATGATGGCACTGTCGTTTGTGCTCACGGCCGAACGTTCATTTTCGAAAGTTCGTTCGGGCGATTTTTCGTATAGTGTATGGCCAGCATAAATCTCTTTCCCATTTCTGAAGGAATCCCGGGGCATAACCGTCTGACGATTGTACTAATAGTTTGTATACCTCAGATATCCCATGTGCCGAAGGAGCTTTTACCAAACAGATTTTTCCAAGGGCATATTCGGACAATCTGACCACGCCTTGCGAAGAAGGGAACTGAGAAAATGGGTACGTTTCTGCATCCGCCATGGATCCAATGGTGGATTGAACATCGACTATTTCTGCCCTAGTCTTCAACCTATGTTCTGCAAGATAATCACCCAGACTAAATTTACCCTGTCTCACTGTTTGTCTGAAACAGCTATCTGTATATCCAGGGGGAAATGCCGGTTTTCCCAGTATTGGGTACACCTGAGATATTTCTCCTTCTGCCTTGGAGAAAGACTGGCTTTGTTGTACTACTCGCAAAGTTGCCCCTATCAAGGGATGGTGGCTCAATATGCCAAGTGCACTTGGTCTTAACCATGGCACACATTGAAGTGGTATTTTGGTCCACGATTGTTCAATTGCTACCCACGTTTTATGGAAAATCTTAGCTTCAAGAGGCAGGCACAGAATTGCTAGACAGGAAGTTAGCAGTGTTTTGGAAAAAAAAACTCAACCCCCCCCCCACCAAGAAATTATCTCACACATAAAATGGTTACATCTTTACATTTTAATTCGGACTTGTTCATATATTCCTCAGCTTGTAATTTTGGTTTGCTTGCCCTTTAACAAGAATAATAACGAAATGCTACTTGTTATAATTGTATACATATGAGTAAAAATATAATTGCTTTGTCCCAAGAGTTCACATGTTGCCTCTAAAAATACACCAGGTTCAAATGTCATGGAAATTGCAATTAGAAGATCTAGCGGGACGTCTCCCCTGAGAGGCCGGAGGACTCGGGAGAAGGCAGCGGCGGGGGCTTAGGGGACCAACTGCCTTCCAGGTGCTCACGTTTCGTTTAATGAACTGACTAATGAGTACGCTACAAATAACAGTCGCCTGGTGTTTGTTTAAACACTTGAGCTATACAATAGGCGGGATGGTCACGTGACTTCTGTAGGTCACAGCGTGCTCAGTAGGAGATTGGGAGCAGTCAATGGCATTGGACAATAACCCGGCCATATGGACAGCTAAAAGAATTTCAATCCACCTCAAGTAACTATTAACGGGCTGAGCAAATACCTTGAATTGTGCAGGAAAAGCACCTTGAAAATTATTAACAGACTTATCAGTCTTTTCTATTGTTGCAATGGAAGACTATAATCCCCAAATCCTTATAAGCAAAACTCCATTTCTTACCCAATCTCCCTAGAAATTCCAGAATCACGTTGTGGTCATGCAATGTTGTACCCAAATCAAATTTTTATAATTTTTTCACACAAATGGAGCTTTCTTTTGGCGTCATCTAATCACCCCTGGGTTTTTTATTTTTTGCTAAAATAAAAAGACAGAAAAACTTAAAAAAAAAGTCTTCGGTTTGTGTATAACATTTTGTAAATGAAGTAATTTTTCTCCTTCACTGATGGGCACTGAAAAGGCATCACTGATTGGTAGCACTGGTGGGGCAGAATGATCAGTGCCCTGATTATCAGATGCCCCATGTGGATTTGACGGTTTTTGGCTCTCCTCACGCGCTGTCAGCGTGTGGGGGGGGGGGGGGATTGCCGAAAACCGTCAAACCCCGTTTACATTCGTGATTGGACACAGTTGATCACGTGGTAAAGAGCCTCCGCAATTGGCTCCTTACATCAATCACAGCTGATGCGCTCAGTAGGGGGTGGGCAGGCAGCGCGAGCATGGGAGGCCGTCATATGATGGCCTCCTGGCACGTAGCCGGCATTTGGCTGTAGCGTGATTGTGAAGGGATTTAAGCAGATCTTCAGTGCATCTGAGCATCACAAACCCAAAACACGATTTTATAAATTTTTACCATTCAAAGCAAACTTCCCATCCATCCATGTCCATTTATTTTGTTGAGAAATCACTTTGAAATCTTTGCCTAGGCAAGAAATCGGGAAGTAACTAAAGAAATGTAAAACAAAAAGTAAATATGATGTACTTTCCTATTTACGAATGTTAGCAGCGCTTTAATGAAGGCCACTTACAGGCCTATGAATGTAGTCAGATGTGCAGACAGAATTGACTGCTTTCAGACACCAACATCAGATGGCTGGTTTATGGTCATTATGCTTGGCCGGACTTTCTAGTGTCCTCAGTCAGACAGAAGACGGTCACACAATTCTCCCATAAGGGTGAAGGGCAAACTTGTTCAATGTCTATGGGTACCTAAATATCGCACCACCTTTTCTTATATGGTGTGAACAGGTCATGCTGCCTCTTTTCTAATTAAAATGTAAAATCCAGCATAAATTCTCACATCGGATGACTCATGAAGGCTGTTTTATTGCTTTGGGCAGGTTCGCTGTAATGCGATGCCATTATAAAGGCGTTGAAGTATGAAAAAAAAAAAGGCAAACTAATTTTGGCCAATGCAGCTCAACGCATTGTTTTTTTTTTTTTTTAAACAATGGCAGACCTCTATAGGTGTCAATGAGCCCTAAATGTCAAATGTGCGCATACTTGTTGACACATGAAGAGGACCTAGCATTATATATATTTTTTCATGTTAAGTGCATGCATGCTAAGTAATGTGTAAACGTAACCCTTAGACCCCTTTCACACATGCAGACCACCATTTGTCCATTTTTCATCCAACTGTTGACAGATGAAAAATAGACATCGATGCACCTCTATAGAAAAACAGATGGAAACTGATCATCATCCATTTACATCTGCTTCCGTCAACATCCGTTTTTTTGGAAAGGATCAAAGCCCTATTTTTTTCCCTTAAAAAAAAAAAAACTAAAACCAATCGGATGAAAACGGATGTAAACTTGATACGTTTTTCCTTTGAAAAAACGTGACTGAACTGATGTCTGCACACGTAAAAGGGGCCATAAGCTGGATACACACTATACAATTTTCTAAAGATTTTTTACTTTAGAATTACCAAAACCATGTAATAGGAGGTCAAACCTAAGCACTTTGAATTTGTATGCAATCAGCTCAGGCAGGCCCTTACACTACATCGTTAAAGGTAAATCTAAAGGAAATCTAACAACAAAAAGTTGTATAGTGTGCATCAAGTTTTAGACCCCTTTTAACTACTTGCCGACCAACTGCCGTAGTTGTACTGCGGCAGGTTAGAATGACTGCGCAAATCGCCATCATTGTACTTCGGCCGCTTTAAGAAGCTATAGGGGGCACGTGCCGCAGGAGGCCTGCGACTAGACGCTGGAGCCAATGCATGTGGCTGGCGGCCACGATGTCTGCCAGCCACCCACAATCGCTCCTCAGAGAGCCAAAATGGCTTTCTGTCAATGTAAACAGACAGATCCCTTTTCTGACAGGGGAGTAGAGAGAGATCTGCTGTTCCTAGTGATCGGGAACAGTGACACAGTGCTGTATCACAAAAAATGGTCTGGTCATTAAGGGGGCAAATCCTCCCGGTCCTTTTTTCCCCCCAGCCAAACCCCGGTTTTGCATTGAAATAACGCTGTAACAGTGAGCCAAGCGTTTAGCCTGTGGTTGTGGCATGATCCCATTATTTCAATATGCCATTTTAAAAAGCGTTGCTGCCCATCAAATGTGGCAAGCCAAGTTAACTTTGCCGTAGCATGTGCAAGTCCGGCCATACACAGTGCAAATATCTTTACTGCAACTTCACACAATTCCCGCATCAACACAGACAGTGCAGACAGGGGAAGTTGTCCTGGCCAGGAGAAGACAGGGATTATCGCTAGTGGCTATAGCAGCCGCTCGCGATCATTGGAAGCAAATCCAGCTGGCTTGGTACATTCAGCCTGCCCATTAATGGTTCAAATCTCCACCGTTTCCTGCTGCCCCATTGCATCTTACTGACAATGCTCCTTCATTGGCTGCTATGCTGTTCTTGGGGTTTCATCTGCCGACTTTAGTACTCTCTGAGCCACTGCCTTGGAACCAGTATATAAATCAGGAAAGTCAGAAGTTCGAATTTCTTATCTTCATGGTTGTTCCAGGTCCGATAGTTGCAGTATTGAAGCTAGAGGATCAGCATTACATACAATTAGAATTATCAATACAATGGCAGCTGCTATATTCAGCTCATTTAATCCTTATCCCCCCTTAGGCTTCATTCACACGTGTTTACAAATCATGCAAAAAATGCTTGTCGTGCTTGCATTGGCATTCATTGTTAATGGCACCCCAAACGCAGCAAAAAAAGATGTGATTTCATGAAAGAAAAAAAAAAAGAATTAAATGTGGAAAAACGCACATCCATGAGCTGCCCTGTTAGCATGGTGCAAAAATGGCACACAAATGTGGCAAGAGTTTGCACACGTTCAGAAAATGCTAAATATGAATACAGCCTTGGGTCTGGTTCACATTTGGGCAGCCTTAGGCCTGGTTCACATTATTTGGGCAGCCTTAGGCCCGGTTCATATTATTTGGGCAGCCTTAGGCCCGGTTCATATTATTTGGGCAGCCTTAGGCCCGGTTCATATTATTTGGGCAGCCTTAGGCCCGGTTCATATTATTTGGGCAGCCTTAGGCCCGGTTCATATTATTTGGGCAGCCTTAGGCCCGGTTCATATTATTTGGGCAGCCTTAGGCCCGGTTCATATTATTTGGGCAGCCTTAGGCCCGGTTCATATTGCTCATTCCCGCTACACAGTTTTGACATGATTCTGCGTGTTGCATAGGGCAGCCCCTATGCATGTTTGTTGTCCGAAAAAAAGCTCCTGCACTTTTTTGGACGACAAGCTTTAAGCTTGTAAATAGCACGGTTTACCACAATCCTGTTGCGCGACAATTGCGGCAGAATCACATCTCATTTGGGGTGCAACTAAAGGAAACAGAGGAGCTTTGACGTAGGCACTGCAGCTTATGTATACATTTGCAAATGTGTGCAAATAAAACCATGTTTTTAGCGTGAATTGCCAGACAGGGTCATATGGTCAGTTTGGTTGTTTTGCAGGCTAGCTGGTAAGCGTGCTTGGAAATCTTTGTGATGTGTGTTGCCTTTCCATGTGCACCTTAGTGCAAAGTCTAGTGTTTATAGGTTGGGTAGATAGCCACTTCTTTGTACATTTAAAGAATATTGGCATCCAAAACGTCATGCTGAGATTGCCACGAGATTTCGGATTCCGGGAAAAATCGCAGCAATTCTGCCCATGATCCCAAGTCGCGAGTCTTAGAATGAGGCAAATTCACACATGTACATAGATAAACCAGCATTGCTTAGGATATAGAAGTTGCAATAAAATAATTGACTAGCCTTACATCCTGTTTGAACTGTCATAATCCGCATTGTGTATCCGTGAAGGGTACATTTAGGCCTCATGCACACTGGACGTTAAAATAACGCTCTAAAAACACCAGTGAGTTTTTTCAACTTTTTTCAATGTTTTTGCAATAGCAGTTTTCAGCGTTTATTGGGGTTTTTTTTTTTTTGATGTTAAAAACACTACCGAGTGACGTTTTTGAGCGTTGGAGCATTTTAACAGCTGAAAAACGTCCCAGAACCCACTAGTTTTTGTTTTTATTGCTCAAAAACGCCACTGCCCAAAACTGCCGATAACAGCCTAAGTGTGCCTGGACACATAGGATAACATGGAGAGTTTAATGACTGTAGAAAAAAAATTAAAAATAAATACAGCTACAGCCCAAAAACAGCTGCTCTAAAAACTTAAAGCGGAGTTCCACCCAAAAGTGGAACTTCCGCTTAATCCCTCTTACATGCCACATTTGGCATGTAATTTTTTTTTTTTTGGGGGGGGGGGGGGGGGGGGGGCTAAGGCGATACGTCATATCACCTTTTGCCGGCCCCTCCCTGTAGGCGATCGCTTGGGACACATGACAGGTCCCAGGCGATCACCTGTCCAATCAGGTAGCACAGCACCGCTCGTGCATGCGCAGCAAGTGCCGAAAGCTGTCACGGCCGGGTGCCCACAGTGAGGCGCCGGCAGAGAGGGGGGAGGAGCAGAGCTCCGTGCGTCGCTGGACAGTGGAGTAGGGAAGTGCATGTTTATTAAAAGCCAGCAGCTATGCTTTTTGTAGCTGCTGACTTAATAAACATCAAAAAAGGCTGGAACTCCGCTTTAAAAAAACGTCCAGTGTGGTCACGTCACATAATGAGCACACTGCAGATCTGCAGTCACCCAGCCTGCCCCAGCCTATCCATATTCAAAAGTCCAAGCCAAAAGCATCAATGTATTCATTTCTGATGTCCACCAATAGGACCTTTTTGGAGAACAGTCCTATAAATAGTCTATGCGCAATACATTTCCCCATATCTAGGTAGTGTAAGTTGATTCACATTCATTTGCCCAGGCCACACACCTAAAGCCAATCCATAACTGCTCTATTAAATTAATATATAAATTTATACCAACAGCACACCTTTACTATAAAGTTAGAATAAAGAAAGGCGTATATGGTGCCCCAGCAGTCAAAGATCAGTCCATGTCTTTCTGCAGCAGGCAAGACCCCCACTACCTTCTCTTCTCTGGTGGCACATTTGCTGCCAACCCTTCAGGAGTTCATCCTGGTACAACACTAAGGGGTTGGTCTGAGCCGCTGTACTCACTATGTGAAGTACATACAGCGATCTCCCACGCTGAGCTGCCGTGTTCTGACAGGGGGGACGGCTCCTCCGCCAGGACACTCCGATCAGCGCTCTCCACCATTGGCTGAGAACACTGATCAGGAGTCGGTCAGTTGCTGGTTTTCCAGCATGCTTGGCCAGCTTTTGTCAGACAGATCAACATACACACAGGTCGAATATTTTTTTGAACCAGCAAATGTCTCCCGACCTGGCAAATCAAGTCTGTCTCTAAAGTCATTAAAAAAAAAAAATGAAGTGCATCTGTGGTACTATCATATGATTTTCATATTGAATTTCAGTTATTTCTAGCTTACACCTAACTAAATTGGAACAATCTTGAAGTTTGTAAACTTACACTCTGTAAGGGCCCTTTCAGACGTGCGGACAGTATGTCCGTTTTTCATCCATCCGTTTTCAGATGAAATACGGACATACATTAATCCCTATGGGATAGCGGATGTCAGCGGATGAACATCCGCTGACATCCGATCTCATCGGTCCCCGCTATGGTCCATTTCTGAAGATGGAGGAAAATCCTATTTTTCCATCCGTCTGCGGAATCGGATGGGAAGAACGCGGACAGATGGTCTGTGTTCATCCGATCCCCCCATAGAGGAGAGCGGAGATCTGACAGGGCAGGGACCTCCCTGTCATCTGCCAGCTCAGCAGGGGATCAAGGAGCGATCGGATAAATCGGACCTTCACGGGATCCGCACGTCTGAAAGGGCCCTTAGCCGCGCATTCACTATACCCTGTGAGTAGGCACCGCTGTATCACACATTTCACAGAGCCTGCCTTCTGATCTACAGAGATGCTGAGAAAGAGTTTCAGGAGGCGGAATCACTGCTTGCGTAGCAATGTACTATGGGATATGTAGTCCTTAGGAAGCAGCAGCAGAGGAGAAGCTGCAAAACATGTAAGGAATCCAAGAAGTTGTGGAAACAGATGTCCAACAGACAGGCAGAAAGATTTTTCAAGTAAGCTTATATTGGATTGTCAAAAATAACTAATTGTTTGTATTACAATGCCGAGTTCATAAAATGAAAGTGTATGCAGTGACCTTAGATTTCCTTTAGCAAGAAAACATTTTTTTCATCTCCATCTGAGAGTCAGCCGGTTAGAATGTTTACATCACATTCACACTTGATGTACAAATGAAAATATACGGTACTTGGTGGAAGCCAGCCAAACAGTAGGGAACGCATAATAAGACACATGTCTCTATACACCGTGTGATGCCAACTTGCCCATACATATACTATACATAATAAAATTCCATTAACAAAGTGCCCACCTACAAGGCTTCACAAATCCCAGGAGCCAAGTTGCAATGCTCCCTAAAATGTACAGCTGGTGCCCAACTTCTGAGGTTGTCAATAGAGATGGCTCTAAAAAAAAAAAAAGAAGAAGAAAAGAAAAAATTCTGCTGGCTCCTGGGTTGGACAGACCAGCCCCTGAATTCCATATGCATGTGTAAACCCCTGGCTACTTATAAAGGGACCAGTGCCAAAAATGACACCATCCTTGTTTGTAGCTCAGCCAGGTCATGGTGATGTGTCCATAAAAAAAAAATCTGGAGTTGCTGTCCATTTTCTGGGAAGTGATCTATAAAAAAAAGTTTTGGTCTGCAACTCTATTCTTGAGCCAACCTTACAAAACAACTTCATCGATTTGTAGAGGCATCAGGAGCTCTCAGTCAACTGACTGGTTGGAAGCTGGTTCTACCCTCAAAGTGGGCAAGTGGCAGGGAGGCCTTAATAGGCTACTGTGCAAACATGACTGGCCTATTGATTCAAAATACATCGAAAAATATCTACATAATACATGTTTGCAGTATCCAGCATTGTAAAAAAGACCCACTGGTTCCTACACTGGGATGACTGGTCACCAGCACGGCAACGTGTCCACTTCTGCTGTAACGCCATCGAATATTTACAGTGCGCCACTGCTTGAAGTACACCACCATGGACCAGGCTTCCCAAACCGTGGAGCAGCCCCTGCATAGTCAATAGCAATACGTAAAGTCCTTTTATTTTGCAACTTGCACTAAAAATATTGGCAGCTATTTTTAGGATCAGGTAATGAATCACCATTTTGTTTTGGTGAAAAATGTGCGGCATGAGGAAATAAATGACTTCTGACCACTTTAAGTGTATGATTTTTACCTATAGGTAGAATAAATATCTCCTAAACATCCACCGTTTAGGAGATATCTACTTTAGATACAGCTGGTTACGTCACCGGCGCATGCGCTCTGAAGGAACAGCATACCCGTGACTCCCGCACGTCCTCATTCATATTGCCGAAGCCCGCAAACCTGGAAGGAAGGTGGAAGCGACAGCGTGCCACTGGAGGGCTTCGTTTTCAGGCAAGTCTGTCATAATGTGCTAGTATGCATACTAGCACATTATGACCTCAACTGCCGATGCCTTTTTTTTCTATGCAGTTTACTACCGCTTTTTATGACTTGGCAAGGCTTGGATTTGCCAGTATTTATGAATAACAAATGAATTGTCTTCACAATTGTCCGTGTCTATAACCATTGTAGGTTTCAGCGGTTTATTTCCATCTGTAGGAGAATGGACAGATATTTGCACACTACCTGACCAGCCTTGAGAACCCCCATACCCTGGCACAAAAGTGCATCGGAATGTCCAAAGCTATGTCACGAAGAGAGGGGTGTAAATAAGGGGCACCGACACACTGTTAGGCTCCATGTACACGGGACGTTTTTTACAACAGCTCCTAAATGATTAAACTTGACAGGCAATAACCCACGTTTAAAACGTCCGTTTTGCCGCGATTACATGCCGCGTTTAAAAGCGTTTCTAAAAAATATATTTTTTTATTTTTTTTTAAATGGGCAAAAACGAAAAACGCCTATAAATAAAAACACAGCTAAATGCCGGTACCGCATTTAGCGTCTAAAACGTGGAAATCTCCGGCGTCTGAACTCATTTTTTTTTACTTCAAAGAAATGCTGTTAAAAGCAAGAGTCTAAAAACTACTGTAAACGAGACTGTGTACATTAGATAACATTGAATGTGTTCAGGGGCAGTTGAAAATAGCGTCCAACTGCCTCTGAACGTCTGTTTAAAAGCAGCAGTGTACATGGGGCCTTAGGCCCCTTTCACACTGGAGCGGGAGGCACGGTGGCGGTATAGCGCCGCTAAAAATTCGGAATTCGGCCACCTGTGGTGCAATATTAACCCCCGCTAGCGCCCGATAAAGGGTTAATGCCACCCGCAATGCGCCTCTGCAGAGGTGTATTGCCGCGGTTTCCCATTGTTTTAAATGGGAAGGAGCGGTATACATACCGCTCCCAAGATGCTGCTTGTAGGAGATTTTTTTCTCTCCTGCCAGCGCATCGCCTCAGTGTGAAAGCCCTCGGGCTTTCACATTGAGAAGGCTGGGCAGGAGTTTTTCAGGCGGTATTTAGTCGCTAATTTTAGCACTGTACCGCCTGAAAAACTCCTCAGTGTGAAAGGGGTCTTAGAGTCTCTTATCTCAGGAAGGTACAGAAGGCCAGGGGTAGGTAGCAAAAACTGGACAATTGGCCAGGCTGAGAAATTCCTCAGGTCAGTAATACGATTACGCAGAATTGACAAATTTTGATATCACCCATAGATAACATGGAAGTTATGCGCTTCATTCTTGCGCCAATGGGGTCTTGGGTCTGACTGTCACTCTATCTAAATGTAACTTGCATACCTTGTCTGTGCGTGGGCATCTAGGACTACTAGTACAATAGGGGCCAGGCATGAGCTGCGGCAGGTTCGGACATGAGTCGGGACCTGCATGCGCTATCCGGCCAGGAAGCTGTCATAACAGACAACCAATCCTAGGAGGCATTCCAGACTCCACATATATACAAGCCCCTTGTATACATGTGGCTTTGGGGCGGGGCAAGTAAAATAAATAATTATGGCCCAGTACTCTTCATCGCATAGCGTGAAACAAGCATTCCCGCTCCGTGATTTTGTGGAGCGATTTGCACACCATGTTACGTGTTGCATAGGGCCAAGCCCATTCCCTTGAACGGGCTGCCCTATGTGCCTTTGTCGCCTAAAAAGAAACTCCTGCTTCTTTCTGGGGGACAAGCTTCATGCAATGGCACCCAAACGTGCGCTGCACAGCAATTGACACGCGATTTGACATTGTGGGCGGAATCGCGCAGATTCGGACTACAATTCCAAATCGCAAAACATGAATGGAGCCTCAAATGAATGGAGGCCTCGTTCTTCCATAGGCAGCTGATCCCATCCCTGTAGTGCTTAAGACCTTCCTCTCTCCAAAGGAAAAGCAAAGAAACAATGATCAGTCAAAAGATCTCCTCCCCTACATTCTGCAACCTTCATTAAACAGATAAGCAATTCACTTGCAAAAAATATAAAAATCACTTGATGCGTATACGCACTTATTGCCCAATACCCTTGGTCCCTAGATATTGTTTTCTGAGGTCATCTTCTACCCTAATAAAAAACATTATTTCATAAAAACATTAGTGATTTATTGGTAAGCACTTCTGCCTTGCAGCCCTATGGTTATCAGTTTAGATCTGCATGGAGTTTGCCTGGGTTTCCTCCAGGTACTTTGGTTCCTCCCACACCCCAAAGACAGGCTGCTAGGTTAGTTGGCTCCTGCCTAATTGGCCCTTGTAGGTGAGATAGGGACCTTGGATTGTAAGCACCTTTAGGGCAAGGACTGATGGCACTGAATAGTATGTGAAGTGCTGCGGAAATTCTCAATGGCCTATAAATGTCTGCAATAAATCAACTATACAGCCTTGGTGAACCCCAGCCTCTCCATCTATTCAGCCACTCCAAGCTTCCATGCAACCTGCAGGTGCCCTGGGACTTGTAGTTCCCCAACACAGCCACAGGTTTGATACGTCTTCAGCAGTGCAATTTTACAACCAGTTTGCCTAAAACCCAAGAACAATCTGATCGCCAGCTCTTGGGCACGCAGCGTGTGCCAGGCACCCTCCCTCTCAGAATGCAAAGGGCTTTGCAATTTACATAGACGGAAGGATACTCTCATCCCCACATCTGTTCACTCCATTGTAACAAGAGCCTCAATCTGCTGCATCCTCCAGGAACGCTGGACCCGCCGCACACACCACAAACACGCAATGTGGCATCTCGCTATTAAACTTGCATCCACAAGCTGAAATATCTATCGCCATGTAAAGAGGGTGGTGGGGGGGGGGGCTGGTGGCTGCGCTCTAACAGACTGCGAGCTCCTGTGGTCACAACAGCGCAAATTCATCCACAGGCTGCAAGATGCATTTCATTCACAAAGCACATTAGTGGGGGTGTCAGAGTCAGACACCCAGCTAGGAGCATAATGACATTGGAGACCACTACCACCATTATGATGGCTGAAGGCAAGTGGGGGGGGGGTTCTTGGTCTGATAAAACCAACATTGTGACTGCTTATCTGAGGAAAAAAAAAATTATATATATATATATATATATATATATATATACACACACATACATATATATATATACATATATATATATATATATATATACACACACACACATATGCAGCCAACGAATCACAAACCGGCATTTCTAAATGAGGGCAAGCTGTTGACAACATAAAATGATCACAATAATTTTATATATATATATATATATATATATATATATATATATATATATATATATATATATATATATATATATATATATATATATATATATATATATATATATATATATATAAAAATATATAAATAAATATAAATATAACAGTTGAAAATTCTTCGCACTAAAGACGACTGGCTAATAAATCTTCTGATGGAGGACAAACGTAAGCATCCTAAAAAGGGTGATGTGAGAGGTAGGACTATGAGGACCATGGTCATCAGGAATGTATTGGGGTTCCACAACTGTGACGCCAGATATCGCCGCCGTCATCATCATACCTGCCTGTGTATGGCCAATCTATACGCCTAGAAAAGATTGGCGTCCCTGATACCGGAGGAGCCAATCACCAACACGCAACCCACAGATCAAACACCAGTGTACAATAGATTGCTAGCTCCTGTGCCAAGGACACATCAAACATGAAATACACATCCAGGACTACACGTTCTACATCAGAAGAAATGTTTGTCTTCACTTCATTCCAAATGAATGACCCAATGGGCCGGTTGGGTTTAGATTGTCAGCTCTGTGGGTCAGGTGTGCTCCCATCACACCATCCAACAGAATACAGGCATCTCATCCAATACAAAATATAAATCTTATACACAACCTGTACCCATGGGGGGGGGGGGGGGTCAGGTGATGGGGGGGCAGATCAGTAACAGGTGATAATATGGGGGACCCCCCGCCCCCAGAATGGACAGAACACACCCCAATGGTATGTACAATGCACACATTATCAGTGATCTCTATAAGAATAGACATCAGTGACCTGTGTGATGGAATCATGTACCCCACAACTCTGATATGTGACCCCCCCTCCCCTCCCCCTCCTCCAGGGCTGCTCTGTGAGCCCAACACCGCGCACACAGCCCCCCATAGGACGCCCAGCTACTCACCATTCATTGTGTGCTGTATCCAAGCAGGGGGGTGGAGGGTCCAGGGTGGGACGGGTCAGTGAAGACCCCTGGCTGGCCGGACAGACACACAGCCGCTCCCAGCAGCAGCACCGCCTGATCACACTGAGCCGCTCCGAGCCCCTGAGACCCTTTTCTACACGGAACGTACCACTGCGGGACGGGGGAGTGCGGAGGAATAGGCTGTGGGGAGAGGTGGTCTCCTGCTCACCTCAATCGCTGGAATACAGAAGAATCCGGTGTACGTACACGGGGGGTGGGGGAGGTTCGGTGTGTGAGCGGGTGACACGCTGTGTGGACAGGTGAGGTCATACACGGGGGGGCGCGGAACCCCCCCCCCTCTGAGGAATGAGCCGGCCCGTCACTTATCAGGGCTGAGAGAGGGAGATGAGACTCCGCGATGCCGAGTGTGAGAGAGAAATGTGTATATATGAGAGAGATAGAGAGGAGAGACCTGACTGACTGTATATATGAGAGAGATAGAGAGAAGAGACCTGACTGTATATATGAGAGAGATAGAGAGAAGAGACCTGTATATGTGAGAGAGATAGAGAGGAGAGACCTGTATATATGAGAGAGATAGAGAGGAGAGACCTGACTGTATATATGAGAGAGATAGAGAGAAGAGACCTGTATATGTGAGAGAGATAGAGAGGAGAGACCTGTATATATGAGAGAGATAGAGAGGAGAGACCTGACTGACTGTATATATGAGAGAGATAGAGAGGAGAGACCTGCCTGTATATATGAGAGAGATAGAGAGAAGAGACCTGACTGACTGTATATATGAGAGAGATAGAGAGGAGAGACCTGTATATATATATATATGAGAGAGATAGAGAGAAGAGACCTGACTGACTGTATATATGATAGAGAGACCTGTATATATATATATATGAGAGAGATAGAGAGAAGAGACCTGACTGACTGTATATATGAGAGAGATAGAGGGGAGAGACCTGCCTGTATATATGAGAGAGATAGAGAGGAGAGACCTGTATATATGAGAGAGATAGAGAGGAGAGACCTGACTGACTGTATATATGAGAGAGATAGAGGGGAGAGACCTGCCTGTATATATGAGAGAGATAGAGAGAAGAGACCTGACTGACTGTATATATGAGAGAGATAGAGAGAAGAGACCTGTATATGTGAGAGAGATAGAGAGGAGAGACCTGTATATATATATATATATATGAGAGAGATAGAGAGGAGAGAAATGTGTATATATGAGAGAGATAAAGAGAGCAGAGACCTGTATACAGGGGCGGACTGACCATTGAGTCACTCGGGCACTGCCCGAGGGCCCCATGCCACTAGGGGGCCCCACCCGGGTTGCCAGGCTCAGTAAAACCAGGGACAGTATGTAAAAATATGTGTTTTTTTTAGATCTGTCCCTGATATGTCCGAAAATGACATGCTTTTAATGTGAATATCCCAAGATTTTAGCTGCCCGCTTCTGCACTACCTCCTGACGTGGTGGCCATCTGTAAGCCAGAGGGGCCCCATACTCTTCTATTGCCCGGGGGCCCCATGAGTTGTCAGTCCGCCCTTGCCTGTATATATATATATGAGAGAGATAGAGAGAAGAGACCTGTATATATGTATATGAGAGAGATAGAGAGGAGAGAAATGTGTATATATGAGAGAGATAGAGAGAAGAGACCTGACTGTATATATGAGAGAGAGAGATAGAGGAGAGAAATGTATATATATGATAGAGAGGAGAGAAATGTATATATATGTATATGAGAGAGATAGAGAGGAGAGACCTGTATATATAAGAGAGATAGAGAGGAGAGACCTGACTGTATATATGAGAGAGATAGAGAGAAGAGACCTGACTGTATATATGAGAGAGATAGAGAAGAGAGACCTGACTGTATATATAAGAGAGATAGAGAAGAGAGACCTGACTGTATATATGAGAGAGATAGAGAAGAGAGACCTGACTGTATATATGAGAGAGATAGAGAGGAGAGACCTGTATATATATATATATATATATATATATGAGAGAGATAGAGAGGAGAGACCTGTATATATGAGAGAGATAGAGAGGAGAGACCTGACTGTATATATGAGAGAGATAGAGAGGAGAGAAATGTATATATATATGAGAGAGATAGAGAGAAAAAAAATGTATATATATGTATATGCGAGAGATAGAGAGGAGAGACCTGTATATATATATGAGAGAGATAGAGAGGAGAGACCTGTATATATATATGAGAGAGATAGAGAGGAGAGACCTGTATATATATATATGAGAGAGATAGAGAGAAGAGACCTGTATATATATATGAGAGAGATAGAGAGGAGAGACCTGTATATATATATGAGAGAGATAGAGAGGAGAGACCTGTATATATATGAGAGAGATAGAGAGAAGAGACCTGACTGTATATATGAGAGAGATAGAGAGAAGAGACCTGACTGTATATATGAGAGAGATGAGACCTGACTGTATATATGAGAGAGATAGAGAGGAGAGACCTGACTGTATATATGAGAGAGATAGAGAGAAGAGACCTGACTGTATATATGAGAGAGATATAGAGGAGAGACCTGTATATATATGAGAGAGATAGAGAGAAGAGACCTGACTGTATATATGAGAGAGATGAGACCTGACTGTATATATGATAGAGAGGAGAGACCTGACTGTATATATGAGAGAGATGAGACCTGACTGTATATATGAGAGAGATAGAGAGGAGAGACCTGACTGTATATATGAGAGAGATAGAGAGGAGAGACCTGACTGTATATATGAGAGAGATAGAGAGGAGAGACCTGTATATATATGAGAGAGATAGAGAGGAGAGACCTGACTGTATATATGAGAGAGATAGAGAGGAGAGACCTGTATATATATGAGAGAGATAGAGAGAAGAGACCTGTATATATATATATATTAGAGAGAAGAGACCTGTGTGTATATATATATATATATATATATATATGAGAGAGATAGATAGAGAGACCTGTATATATGAGAGAGATAGAGAGGAGAGAAATGTATATATATATGAGAGAGATAGAGAGGAGAGACCTGACTGACTGTATATATGAGAGAGATAGAGGGGAGAGACCTGCCTGTATATATGAGAGAGATAGAGAGAAGAGACCTGACTGACTGTATATATGAGAGAGATAGAGAGAAGAGACCTGTATATGTGAGAGAGATAGAGAGGAGAGACCTGTATATATATATATATATATGAGAGAGATAGAGAGGAGAGAAATGTGTATATATGAGAGAGATAAAGAGAGCAGAGACCTGTATACAGGGGCGGACTGACCATTGAGTCACTCGGGCACTGCCCGAGGGCCCCATGCCACTAGGGGGCCCCACCCGGGTTGCCAGGCTCAGTAAAACCAGGGACAGTATGTAAAAATATGTGTTTTTTTTAGATCTGTCCCTGATATGTCCGAAAATGACATGCTTTTAATGTGAATATCCCAAGATTTTAGCTGCCCGCTTCTGCACTACCTCCTGACGTGGTGGCCATCTGTAAGCCAGAGGGGCCCCATACTCTTCTATTGCCCGGGGGCCCCATGAGTTGTCAGTCCGCCCTTGCCTGTATACAGTGCTTTAAGTGGGCCAAAAGAGGTGCCGGTACTCTATTAGGCGCCGGTGCCCCCCCCCCCCCCCAATACTGAACATGAAAATACCCTTAGAAAGTACCCTGAAAAAGAGCTACTGTAGAAAGAGCTACTGAACATAAATGCTAAATTCAGGTAAGTGCTTTTTACAGGGAAAGGGGCGACAATGGGCACAGTGGCATCATGGGACACAGTGGTGACAAAGGGCACAGAGGTGACAATGGGCACAGTGGCATCATGGGGCACAGTGGTAACAATGGGCACAGTGGCATCATGGGGCACAGTGGTGACAATTAAAGGGCACAGTGGTGACAATTGGCACAGTGGCAACAATTGAGGGGCACAGAGGCTGCATTTGATGGCATGGCACAGTGGTGACAATTGATGGAACCCCAGCTTTTAGGGAGAGGAAAGCAGGCAGCGCTGGGGGGAGACCAGGCACCTATAGGAGGATCACATGTGGCTAGAACAGGGAGGCAGATCGGTGCGCTGTGACAGTTACAGAAATGATGCCGACAGGAGGGAGAGATACACAGCATCGGTTCTGTAACTGTCAAAGCGCACCGATCTGCCTCCCCATCAGCGGGCCCCACTCGGCTGCGGGCCCCATAGCGCCCGCGTGGGTCGCTATGGCGGTAGTTCCGCCACTAATCATCATATTCCTGGCCTGGGGCTGCGTTCCGGTACGGGAAACCCACGTACTGGGCGCACGGAGAGGTGCTGGTACTCTCCAGGGCCATTTTTGGAAGTGGCGGTACTGAGTACCGCCGCGTTCCGGCCCAGTTAAAGCACTGCCTGTATATATATATATGAGAGAGATAGAGAGAAGAGACCTGTATATATGTATATGAGAGAGATAGAGAGGAGAGAAATGTGTATATATGAGAGAGATAGAGAGAAGAGACCTGACTGTATATATGAGAGAGAGAGATAGAGGAGAGAAATGTATATATATGATAGAGAGGAGAGAAATGTATATATATGTATATGAGAGAGATAGAGAGGAGAGACCTGTATATATAAGAGAGATAGAGAGGAGAGACCTGACTGTATATATGAGAGAGATAGAGAAGAGAGACCTGACTGTATATATGAGAGAGATAGAGAGGAGAGACCTGACTGTATATATGAGAGAGATAGAGAGGAGAGACCTGACTGTATATATGAGAGAGATAGAGAAGAGAGACCTGACTGTATATATGAGAGAGATAGAGAAGAGAGACCTGACTGTATATATGAGAGAGATAGAGAAGAGAGACCTGACTGTATATATGAGAGAGATAGAGAGGAGAGACCTGACTGTATATATGAGAGAGATAGAGAGAAGAGACCTGACTGTATATATGAGAGAGATAGAGAGGAGAGACCTGTATATATATATATATATGAGAGAGATAGAGAGGAGAGACCTGTATATGTGAGAGAGATAGAGAGGAGAGACCTGACTGTATATATGAGAGAGATAGAGAGGAGAGAAATGTATATATATATGAGAGAGATAGAGAGAAAAAAAATGTATATATATGTATATGCGAGAGATAGAGAGGAGAGACCTGTATATATATATGAGAGAGATAGAGAGGAGAGACCTGTATATATATATGAGAGAGATAGAGAGGAGAGACCTGTATATATATATGAGAGAGATAGAGAGGAGAGACCTGTATATATATATGAGAGAGATAGAGAGGAGAGACCTGTATATATATATGAGAGAGATAGAGAGAAGAGACCTGTATATATATATATGAGAGAGATAGAGAGGAGAGACCTGTATATATATATGAGAGAGATAGAGAGAAGAGACCTGTATATATATGAGAGAGATAGAGAGAAGAGACCTGACTGTATATATGAGAGAGATAGAGAGGAGAGACCTGTATATATATGAGAGAGATAGAGAGAAGAGACCTGACTGTATATATGAGAGAGATAGAGAGGAGAGACCTGTATATATATATATATATGAGAGAGATAGAGAGGAGAGACCTGACTGTATATATGAGAGAGATAGAGAGGAGAGACCTGTATATATATGAGAGAGATAGAGAGAAGAGACCTGACTGTATATATGAGAGAGATAGAGAAGAGAGACCTGACTGTATATATGAGAGAGATAGAGAGGAGAGACCTGACTGTATATATGAGAGAGATAGAGAGAAGAGAAATGTATATATATATGAGAGAGATAGAGAGAAAAAAAATGTATATATATGTATATGCGAGAGATAGAGAGGAGAGACCTGTATATATATATGAGAGAGATAGAGAGGAGAGACCTGTATATATATATATATATGAGAGAGATAGAGAGGAGAGACCTGTATATGTGAGAGAGATAGAGAGGAGAGACCTGACTGTATATATGAGAGAGATAGAGAGGAGAGAAATGTATATATATATGAGAGAGATAGAGAGAAAAAAAATGTATATATATGTATATGCGAGAGATAGAGAGGAGAGACCTGTATATATATATGAGAGAGATAGAGAGGAGAGACCTGTATATATATATGAGAGAGATAGAGAGGAGAGACCTGTATATATATATGAGAGAGATAGAGAGAAGAGACCTGTATATATATATATGAGAGAGATAGAGAGGAGAGACCTGTATATATATATGAGAGAGATAGAGAGAAGAGACCTGTATATATATGAGAGAGATAGAGAGAAGAGACCTGACTGTATATATGAGAGAGATAGAGAGGAGAGACCTGTATATATATGAGAGAGATAGAGAGAAGAGACCTGACTGTATATATGAGAGAGATAGAGAGGAGAGACCTGTATATATATATATATATGAGAGAGATAGAGAGGAGAGACCTGACTGTATATATGAGAGAGATAGAGAGGAGAGACCTGTATATATATGAGAGAGATAGAGAGAAGAGACCTGACTGTATATATGAGAGAGATGAGACCTGACTGTATATATGAGAGAGATAGAGAGGAGAGACCTGACTGTATATATGAGAGAGATGAGACCTGACTGTATATATGAGAGAGATAGAGAGGAGAGACCTGACTGTATATATGAGAGAGATAGAGAGGAGAGACCTGACTGTATATATGAGAGAGATAGAGAGGAGAGACCTGTATATATATGAGAGAGATAGAGAGAAGAGACCTGTATATATATATTAGAGAGAAGAGACCTGTGTGTATATATATATATATATATATATGAGAGAGATAGATAGAGAGACCTGTATATATGAGAGAGATAGAGAGGAGAGAAATGTATATATATATGAGAGAGATAGAGAGAAGAGACCTGTATATATATATATATATATATATATTAGAGAGAAGAGACCTGTGTATATATATATATATATATATATATATATATATATATATATATATATATATATATATATATATATGAGAGAGATAGATAGAGAGACCTGTATATATGAGAGAGATAGAGAGGAGAGAAATGTATATATATATATATGAGAGAGATAGAGAGAAGAGACCTGTATATATGAGAGAGAAGAGACCTGACTGTATATATAAGAGAGATAGAGAGGAGAGACCTGTATATATATATATATGAGAGAGATAGAGAGAAGAGACATGTATATATGTATATGAGAGAGAAGATATATATGAGAGAGATAGAGAGGAGAGAAATATATATATCTATATGAGAGAGATAGAGAGAGCAGAGAAATATATATATATATATATATATATATATATATATATATATATATATATATATATATATATATATATATACACACACACACACACACAGCACACAGGTGCTGCTTTAAATTTAATGGGGGTCTGAGCTGTTATTTGTCTCAGACCAAAATGATTAAGGGCAATTTAGCCTCTGTTCTAGTCATGGCTGTGCTGGGAGTATCCACTATTGATCGCCTGAGGGTGTTGTTACCACCCCAGACCAAGGGTGGCAGCAGCCAGGTCATGGTATATTGAGTGTCCCCCTCAGCAACGAATCAGTGGGAGTGGTTGCCCCACTGGGCATGCTGGGGAGGGGTACTTAAAGTGGTTGTAAACCCACTATTTGGACTTTTACCTACAGGTAAGCCTACAACAAGGCTTACCTGTAGGTAAGGGGAATATCTCCTAAACCTGCACGGTTTAGGAGATATTACCCCCGCAATGCGGGCGGCGCATGCGCAGGGGGGAATCCACGGCTGAAGGACCGGCATCGCCGGACCCTGCCGATTTTAAATCTCCCGCGCGCACGCGCGGGAGTGACGTCATCGCCGCTCCAGCCAATCACAGCGCTGGAGCGGCGATACCCGGAAGACACGCCGGAGCAAGATGACATCCTGCTCGGCGTGGACCAGGTAAGTGGTACACACCTCGTTCCGAGGTAAGTATTTCATAATAGGCTAGTATGCGGTGCATACTAGCCTATTATGCCTTTTGCATTGCAGGTTTGGGGGAAAAAAAAAAAAGTTTATGCGGTTTACAACCGCTTTAAGGAACAGACGCCATTGGTGCGGGGTCCGTCCGTCCGCGCCTCGTGGCCCGCCTGGCCAGGGGTGCGCGTTGTGAATCCTAGCTCCGGGACCACGTTGGCCCAGGGCTGCGGCTTCGTTTGGTGGCCCAGTTTTCTGGCTGGGGCCTGTACCGCAGAGGTGATCCTGTGCTGTCCGTCCTGCGGGTGAAAGCCACTTGATGAAGGAGACGCAGTGAATTATGGGCTGTGAAACGTAACTCGAATTTGGCGCGAACAGCCCGTAACGTTCGTATTTCGACGAACTGTCGAACATACGATATTCGAGTCGAACGTGAGTTTGACGCGAACACGAAGCTCATCCCTACTGGTGAAGATATTGTTGGTTGCTCCCCAGGAAAGAAGCGAGGCAGAGCACTGCGGGAACAGCGAACCCTTTTTGTTTTTGCTATTACAGAGTCTTGCTTCACTTTCCAAAGTGCTGCCACGGTGTATATGTCATTTTGAACTGTTTATATACGAACTCTAAATATTGGGACTTTCATTACCATCCTTTTTATTATTATCCAGTTACTGGTCTTTTTGTTTACCTTCCTCCCCTTCCCTTTTTATAACAATTTATTTATCCACTTTTTGTGGTATTGTGGTTCAAATCTCCCTCTTTTGCGCCGTCATTGTGTTTGTTTTTTCGATTACAAATACCATACTGGTGGTGACCCCAGTGCCGATCCTGACCTCCCTGGGGCCCTAAGCAAAATGACATGGCACATTAAAGTTGAGAAGCGGGGGGCGGGGGCCCTGCCGACAGTGACATGATTAAAGTTGTGAAGCGGGGGGAAGGGGTTTTGTTCTGCTGTCGGAAATGACATCTTACATTAAAGTGAGAAGCGGGGGGTGCTGACTTCTCACCTCTTCTCCCATGCAGCCAGCAAGTTGAGAAGCAGGGTAAGGGGCTGAAAATGACTTCTCACCAGGCGGGGCCTCTAGTAATTTGGGGGGCCCTCCGCAGCTTTGCTGGGCCCTAAGCGTCTTGCATAGTGAGCCTATAGGGCAGATCGACCCTGGGTGACCCCATAATAGGGATGAAGCTATTCCATGAAAGGGAATTTAGTAAGACACGTGGCCATTCACTAAAATTAGAAGCAAAGCGGTTTAATCTTAAACTGCGTAGGAGGGTTCTTTGCTGTAAGAGCATTTAGGATGTGGAATTCTCTTCTACAGGCAGTGGTTTCAGCGGGGAGCATTGATAATTTAAAAAAAAATATTATATAAGCACCATAACAACCACAACATATAGGTATATACAATGTAATACTGACATAAAATCACATACACACACATAGGTTGGACTTGTGTTTTTTGTTAACCTCCACTACTAGGTAGCTATGTAACTAGAGGAATGCATTGGGCCAGTAGCGTAACTAGAACCTTTAGGGCCCCGATGCAAGAAACCATGAAGGGCCCCCTGACCCCCGGACTCTTCTGGGAAGGCTTTCCACAAGGTTTAGGAGCGTGTCTATGGGAATGTTTGAACATTTTTCCAGAAGCACATTTGTGAGGCCAAGCACTGATGTTGGACGAGAAGGCCTGGCTTGCAGTCTGCTCTCTAAATGATCCCAAAGGTGTTCTTTCGGGTTGAGGTCAGTACTCTGTGCAGGCCAGTCAAGTTCCACCACCCCAAATGTACTCATTCATGTCTTTATGGACCTTGTTTGTGCATTGGCATGCAGTCATGTTGGAACAGGAAAGGCCAATCCCCAAACTGTTCCCACAAAGTTGGGAGCATGAAATTGTCCAAAATGTCTTGGTATATTGACACCTTCACTGGAACTGATGCCGCGTACACACCATCACTTTATGTGATGAAAAAAAACGACACTTTCTGTGAAGTAAAAAATGACGTTTTTGAAACTTCAATTTTCAAAGACGAAGTTGCCTACACACCATCGTTTTCTCACAATGATCTTGCAAAGTGAGGTTACGTTCACCACGTTTTACCATTGAAGCTTCCTTCATAAGTAGCTTCTGGGCATGCGTGGATGAAAAAACGTCTTAGAAAACGACGTTTTTTGCTACACACGGTCAATTTCTGTGAAGTAAAAAGTGCACTTTTGAAAAACGACACATAAAATTGAAGCATGCTTCAATTTTTTTTGGTCATTTTTTACAAGACATAAAACAACGTTTTCCCCCACACACAGTCAATTAAAGTGACGTTTTTAAAAACGTCATTTTTTTTCATCACATAAAGTGATGGTGTGTACGCGGCATAAGGGTCCAAGCCCAATCCCTAAAAAACAACCCCATACCATAATTCCCCTGCACCAAATTATTTAGACCAGTGCACAAAGCACCAGATGGCCATGCCCCCTGTTTATAAAAGAACTGGCAGAGAGCGGAGCTGGCACAACTGCAGGAGCTAGGGTCGGGAGAAGAACCAGAGGAAGAACACATCGGCAGCAGAGGGAGAAGAACCAGAGGAAGAAGAAGTCAGCAGCAGAGGGAGAAGAACTGGAAGAGGGAGAAGACCACCGGAGAAAAAAAAACACGTGGGAGCTATTTTTAAATAACTACTTGCCGACCTGCCGCCGTCATTCTAGGGCGGCAGGTTGGCTCTCCCGTAGCTCTACATCGGCTCTCTCGCAGGGAACTAGGGGCGCGCGACTCCCGCGCGCGTGCCCGGCGGGCGCGATCGCCGCCGGGCACATGCGATCGCTTGTTACAGAGCTGCGTGTGTAAACACACGGTCCTGTCAGGGGGGAAAATGCTGATCCTCTGTTCATACAATGTATGAACAGAAGATCAGTGATTTCCCCTAGTGAGGCCACCCCCCCACAGTAAGAACACACCCAGGGACATACTTAACCCCTTCCCCGCCCCCTAGTGTTAACCCCTTCACTGCCAGTGGCATTTTTATAGCAATTCAATGCATTTTTATAGCACTGATCGCTATAAAAATGCCAATGGTCCCAAAAATGTGTCAAAAGTGTCCGAAGTGTCCGCCATAATGTCGCAGTACCGAAAAAAAATGCTAATCGCCGCCATTACTAGTAAAAAAAAATATTATTAAAAATGCCATAAAAATACCCCCTATTTTGTAAATGCTATAACTTTTGCGCAAACCAATCAATAAACGCTTATTGCGATTTTTTTTTTACAAAAAATATGTAGAAGAATACGTATCGGCCTAAACTGAGGTTTAATCGTTTTTTTATATATTTTTGGGGGTAATTTATTATAGCAAAAAGTAAAATATATTAATTTTTTTCATAATTGTCGCTCTATTTTTGTTTATAGCGCAAAAACTAAAAACCGCAGAGGTGATCAAATACCACCAAAAGAAAGCTCTATTTGTGGGAAAAAAAGGAACCCAATTTTGTTTGGGAGCCACGTCGCACGACCCCGCAATTGTCAGTTAAAGCGACGCAGTGCCGAATCGCAAAAAGTACTCTGGTCTTTGACCAGCAATATGGTCCGGGGGTTAAGTGGTTAAGGACTTTCTCAAAAACCTGTGTACTGTTTTGGTGAATGGGTAGGGGTACGATACTCCCCCATACTCATTCACATGGGGGGGGGGCGCTTCAAGATTCTGATAATCCTTCTGCCTGCAGACCCCCACAACCACTGCCCAGGGTTGTCAGGAAGAGGCCCATTGTCCTAATCAAGATGGGGACAAGGTGCTTTGGGGTGGTGGGGCCCCCCTGCCCCAAAGCACCCACCTCCCTCCCATGTTGAGGGCATGTGGCTTGGTATGGTCCAGGAGGGAGGGGGGTGCTCGCTTGTCCCCTCCCCTTTCCTGACCTGCCAGGCTGCATGCTCGGACAAGGTCTGGTAAAGGTTTTGGGGGCACCCCACGCTTTTTTTTTTTTTACATTTTGCCATGGGGTTCCCCTTCAAAATTCAAAACAATGTAAACATAAAAACGCCAATTAAAGCCATAAATCTTTCCCATAGTTTGTAGATGCTATAACTTTTGCGCAAACCAATCAATATACGCTTATTACGATTTGTTTTACCAAAAATATGTAGAAGAAAATATTTCGGCCTAAACTAAGGTAAAACATTTTTAATTGGGATATTTACTATAGCAAAAAGTAAAAGATAGTGTTTTTTTTTAAAATGTACGCTCTTTTTTTTTTGTTTATAGCACAAAAAAAAAAAAAACGCAAAGGTGATCAAATACCACCAAAAGAAAGATCTACTTGTAGGAAAAAATGGATGTCAATTTTGTTTGGGTACAACATTGCACGACCGCGCAATTGTCAGTTAAAACTAAGTAGTGCTGTATCGCAAAAAATGGCCCGATTATTGGGCAGCCAAATCTCCCGGGGCTGAAGCGGTTAATTGAACAAGATGAAGTTAAAAAACTGACTGATTACCATGCATAGCTGCACCAGATTTTGCACTCAACCCTAGTGAAACAAGTGGCATGTATTCAGGTTTCAGTATAGCGTGGCAAACTGTGTATGAGTTAAGCCACCCATACACTGATAGAATTTTGTTCAAAAACTTTTTGTTTCAGGAATGTTTGATTTTAAATTAATAGCGGGGTCAAATCGATGTTCATTTTCAAATCGCAGTGACAAGGAAATTCAAAGATGCAGGATAGAAAATAATTTTCAAACAAAGTACTGAGAGCCGGTTCACACTGGGGTGGGGCGACTTGGCAAGGCGTCCTGAAGACGACTTCAGAGGCGACTTGCAAAATGAATTCTGTATAGAAGTCAATGCAAGTCGCCCCGAGCCGCCCCCAAAGTCGTACAAGTACCTTTTTCTAAGTCGGAGCGACTTGCGTCGCTCCTATTAGAACGGTTCTATTGAATAGAATGGGACGCGACTTGTCAGGCGGCTGAGTCGCCTGACGAGTCGCCCCAGTGTGAACCGGCTCTAACAGTGAATGTGGGTTTCGTTTGGGAAATTTGTTACAAAAATGTTGAAAGCAAACAAAATTTCAAACTACTTTTAAACATTTGTATGGTTATCGAATGTACTAATGAAAATTTTATACGAATGTTCCTATGAGTATCAAGAAGTGAATGGGAAGCTTTAGGTTAGTGTGAACTTGATGCATAAATGAAAAGCAGGGCTGAAGTCGGCCATAGAAAAGAAAGGGCGCACCAACCTAGTGCATTATCACCATAACAATTTAATTTTGAAACGTAAAAAGTATTCTACGTACAAAAGCATGACAAGCATAGACATGTAAAAAGATGCAGACCAGACTGCCTCCAGATCCACAGTACTCAGCCAGTGGTATGGGAAGCCTGCGTAGCTTCCAGAGGCTTATGCGTTTCAAGGGTCAAACCCTCTTCTTCAGAGCCATCCCTATTATCCTAGGTGTAAAATACCCACCCACCTCTAACAAGGGGAGGGATCAGGGGTGGGATGCAGACCACGTGAGCACATTGGTAAATAAAGAAAAAACTAAAGTAAATAATTCATGATCACTGCCACAACAGACTGATATGTAAACAGATTCCCCAGTGCCTCATGCGACAACACAATCATATATTTCTCAAATCGTCTTCCAGGACGGCACCCTGAGAGATGACTGGCTCCACCTGACAGGAAACACAATCAAAAAGAGGTTAAAAACCCCGCCCCTCCCCGTGCTCCTCAGTTCTTGATTGTGTTTCCCCACAGCGAAACGATTTTTTATTTTTCCTGACCTAAGGCCTGAGGCTGGTGGTCCCCCCCTGGGAGCTGGACCGCAGGCACTGGGTAGCCTCTGGGTCTAGGTGGTTTTATCCCTCCTAGGGGGTCCCTTCCTACTCAGGGGGGCCTCATTGGAGTGAGCTGGAAGAACCCCCATGAGCGCTGGAGTCTCCTAGGATAGTGGCTATCCCGGAGCTCCAGGGGCTAGATTCCTCTCTCTCTCTCTGGCCTTTCCCCCTACCTTGGAGGTTGTGGTTCAGGCTTTCTCCAGTGTTTTTCTTGGCGTCCTGTGCATTCTGAGAGGTGGTTCGCGGTTCCCTGTTCGAATTTGGCGCCATTTCTATGCAGGAGCTGGCCGTCGCATGGCGATGTCACGCGCGCGCGGGTCACTTCCGGGTCCGGCCCTGGCAAGATGGCGACCACCAGCGGCTTCAGCACGCCAGGAACGACTCACATCAGAGTCAGGATCACCGGAGACACGCGAGCACACGCAGCAGCCGAGAGAGGCGCCCTCGTCCTCCCTCAACATGGAGCGGGAGGACCGACCATCCATGGCCATGGCTGCAGAGGAGGCCACTGGGGGTGAGTCTACCTAAGTGTGCAGGGGATATGTTGGGCTGGGACCCAGTTTTCTTTCCCCTGTTATTTATGTGCATTTTATGTGTATCCCTTCTTTAATCAGGGGAGGACATCATTGCCCAGGGGGGTGCTAGTCGCAAAGACACTAGCCGTTTTAAAAGATGTGGCTATTGCAATAGTAAACTGCCTGCATATCATTCTAAGCCTTTCTGTGCTAAGTGCATTCAGAAATGGACTGGGAAGGAGACCTCTCAAATCATGAAAGAATTTCTTGAGGTCCAGTCCCAGATGCTCTCTACGCTTAAGGAATTTCAAACATCCTGTAAAAGTAAAGAGCCTGAACCCCCCACTGCACGGCCCTCCTCTCAGGAAAGTTCCTCTTCTCCTCTTTTTTATAGGGTCCGCCAGGAGTCCCTAGGGCCTCTGGTATCTGACTCTGAGGACTCTGAGATCCCCCCCTCAGGAGGAGGGTATGGCAGATAATCAGGCGGAGGTAGAAGTTGAGGATGCCAGGACAGGCAGATATATTTTTTCAGCCGACGAGATGGAGGGCCTCCTTGGGGCAATTTATGCCTCCGAGGAGATTCTGCAGCCAGCAGAACAGGTGTCCACACAGGATAGGTTATACCAGGGCTTAGTGAAGTCTCAGTCTAAGCCCATTCCAGTACGCCAGTCCCTCAAGGACATCATCCTCAGGGAGTGGGCCAAACCAGAGAAGAAGCTTCTAAGGTACAAAACTTGGAAGCGTTGGTGCCCCTTTAAAGAAGAGGAACACAATAAGTTCTTCAAGGTTCCTAGGTTAGACGCTTCCCTTGCGCAGGTTTCCAAGCAGTCGGACCTCTCCTTTGAGGATACGGACAACTTGAAAGACTCTATGGAGCCTCCTTGCGTTGGGCTTGGGAGGCTAATGCGGCAGCTTTGAGCCCCGCATTAGCTTCAGTCTGCGTTGCGAGGAATGCAGATTCATGGATCTCCAAGTTAATGGAACATGTTTCCCAGGTTCCAGATTCCAAGGAGATTCTGGACTCCCTACAGGTCATAGGTAGTGCAGTGGCTTACCTAGCGGACGCTGCGGTAGAGACTGTGCGTTCTACCGCAAAGACAGGAGCCCTCATCAACTCTGCTAGGAGAGCAGTATGGGTCAAGACATGGAGTGGTGATCTTGCGTCCAAGAACCCGCCTTTGTGGTCTTCCCTTCGAGGGCTCCCTCCTTTTCGGTACCGGCATAGATCAGGCTCTGACTAGAGCCTCAGAAAAAGGTATACGCTTTCCTACCAAGTCTAAACAGAACAGGAAAATAACTTTTCGGGCCCCCCAGAGTGGATTTGGGGGTAGAAACCGCCCTTCAGAGAGGAGACCCCAAAACAATAAGCGTTGGGGAGTTGGGAAGGATAAACAGAAAGGGAGCATCCTTTTTCCAACACTAAGCCCAACGATAAAGATTCCAAATGACGGGAAAGTCGGGGAAAGACTCTCCCATTTCCTTCCCAGGTGGGAGAGTATTACTCAGAGTCCCCATATTTTCCAGATTATAAAGAGGGTTACAAGCTAGAGTTCCGCCACTTTCCCCCTCCGAAATGTATTCTGACTCATTTGCCCAGGGATCCCCTCAAGTCAGCAGGCCTTCTGCAAAACGTTGCAGAACTTGCAGAGCAGGGGGTCATAGTCTCAGTTCCTCTGGACCAAAGAGGTTTGGGGGTTTACTTCCATATCTTTGTGGTCCCAAAGCCGTCAGGGAAGTTTCGGCTGATAATCAATCTGAGACCCCTGAATGCCTCTCTCCTTCACAAGAAGTTTCGTATGGAGAGTGTTTACAGCCTCAGGAGGCTTCTACTGAGGGAGGTATTCATGGTGACCATCAATTTAAGGGACGCTTATCTTCACGTCCCAATTTTTTCGGGCCACCAGAAGTACCTCAGGTTTGCGATTGCCTCCACCCAGGGAGTGCAGCATTGGCAATTTGCTGCCCTCCCTTTCGGACTGGCCTCCAGTCCAAGGGTCTTTACAAAGGTCCTGGCGGAGACAGTCGCTTTCCTGCACTTGCAAGGGATAGCACTAGTCCCCTATCTCGACGATCAGTTACTTTACAACCAGAGTTGGGATCTCCTGCTTGCGGATCTGACCACTGTCATGACTACCTTGGAATCCCTGGGTTGGATTATCAACAAGGAGAAATGCTCGCTCCTTCCGGAGCAGAGGAAGCTCTATCTAGGGTTTCTAAAAGACTCCCTGGAAAGGAAGCTCTTTTTGCCCGAGGACAAGATCCTGGGTCTCATGGCAGCGGTCAGGTCAGCAGTGGGGAGAGCAGAGTCCTCTTTCAGGGACATAGTGAGGCTGCTAGGTTTAATGACCTCTTGTATCCCTGCGGTCCCGTGGGCGCAATTCCACTCAAGACCCCTCCAATTTTTCCTCCTTTCCTCCTGGGACGGAAAAAGGGAATCCCTAGATCTCAGGGTCAGTGTCCCAGATCCAGTGAAGCTCACATTAAGCTGGTGGCTTCTTCCGCAGAACCTTCAGATGGGTCTTCTGTGGAGTCAGAGCGAACCCGTCAGGATCACCACAGATGCCAGCTCCTGGGGGTGGGGGGCTCACTTGGAGCCAACGTCAGAGGGAGGCCTCTTCAAACTACCGCAAGCTATTAGCGGTCGGAGAAGCTCTAAAGGCATTCGAGGAAAGAATTCGGGACCGAGAGGTCCAGATTCTTTCCGACAATGCGACTGCGGTGGCCTTCCTCAACCATCAGGGAGGCACCAGGTCCCGCACCCTTCTGGAGTTGTCTCTAGAGATCCTGGGCTGGGCAGAGCTGAGGATTCCCTCTCTTTCGGCAGTCCACCTAAAAGGGACCCTCAATTTGGAGGCAGACTATTTGAGTCGCCATCCCATTCTCCAGGGGGAATGGGAACTGAATCCAGAGGTCTTCTCCCTGATCTGTCAGCATTTTGGCAGCCCAGAGGTGGATCTCTTTGCCTGCAGGGCGAACAGGAAGGTGAAGAGATTCTTCTCCCTCTCCCGAGAACACGGGTCGGAGGGGTTGGACGCATTGGCTCAGGTATGGAAGTTTTACCTGGCCTATGCTTTTCCTCCTCTGAACTTGATTCCGAGAATCCTGCAGAGGTTAAGTCTAGCAGTAGGCAGACTAATTCTGGTCACACCCTGGTGGCCCAAGAGGACCTGGTTTCCTGCTCTAGAGCGTGGGTCGGTGGCCCCTCCCCTCCTTCTCCCTGTTCGGGCGGACCTTCTTCGGCAGGGTCCGGATTATCACCCAGACCCCGGCTTCTTCAAGCTGATGGCATGGTGCTTGAGAGGCGGGGCCTGAGGGAGGAGGGCTGCTCCAAGAAAGTTATTGACACACTTCTGGCCAGTAGGAAGGTAGTCACTAGGCGTATTTATGCCAAGTTCTCGGGCGTCTTTTCTCGCTGGTGCTTAGCGAGACAAGTATCCCAGCAGGAGACTTCAGTCATCCTAGAATTTCTCCAAGACGGGGTGGACCAGGGGCTAGCCACTAGGACTCTGAGAGTTCAGGTGGCGGCCTTGTCTTATTTTTTAGAGTAGACGCCTATCCCTGAATCCCCTAATTAGAAGGTTCCTAACAGCCAGAGACAGGATGTCCCTAGTACGGATTTCTAGGGTTGCGCCCTGGGATCTTTCGATTGTTTTGGATCAGTTGACCAAGGCTCCGTTTGAGCCAATTGGCAGTATCCCTATTAGGTTACTTACCTTTAAGTTTTCCTTCCTTTTGGCGGTCACGACTGCCAAGAGGATAGCTGATATGCAGGCGCTCTCTATTAAAGAGCCATTTTTTCGTTTATTTGAGGACAGGGATGTTCTAATTCAGGACCCCCGTACCTTCCTAAAGTAGTGACCAAGTTTCACAGGTCACAGGAGATAGTTCTCCCTTCTTTTTGTTCAAATCCCCAGAATGAGAAGGAAGCTTCCTTTCATTGTCTGGATGTGAGACAGTGTTAGTTTATTTAGAGAGGGTTAGTGAGTTTAGACACTCTACCCATCTATTAGTTAATTTTTCGGGCCAGAGAAGAGGCCATCTGGCTTCCAAGGCTTCCATTTCTAGGTGGATAAGGCAGACGATCTCCCTAGCCTATATTCAAGCCGGTAAAGCAGTTCCAAAAATTAAAGCACACTCCACAAGGTCACTGGCAACCTCCTGGGGAGAAAGGGCCAGAGCTTCGGTTGAGCAGAACTGCAGAGCGGCAACGTGGTCAAGCCAGAACACGTTACTAAGACATTATAGAGTTAAACTACTGTCACATCAGGACTTGGTATTTGGTAGAAAGGTCCTGCAAGCAGTGGTCCCGCCCTAAGGTAGTCCTGAAGCTACTTGCTTCTCTCTCAGGGTGCCGTCCTGGAAGACGATTTGAGAAAGTACCAGTTACACTTACCGGTAGCTGGATTTCTAGGAGTCTTAGGCCCCATGCACACGAGAAGCAAATGCAAACACATGTAAACTCAAGTTTTCAAAGGCAAAAAACGGCGTTTAAAACGCCGTTTTTTGCAGCGAATTTCGTTGCGTTTTGCAGCGTTTTGCCGCGTTTTACCGCGTTTGCGGCTATCAGCGTTCATAACAAAGACATTGTAGACCCTCCCAAAGCTTTGAAACGCAAAAACGTTTGCGTCTGAACCCAAAATTTTGCGTCTGAAAAAAAACGAGCCTAAACCCAACTGCTTTAAAACGCAAAAAAACGTGAATGTGTGCATGGACACATAGGATAACATTAAATGTGTTCAGGGGCAGTTGAAAAAAATGCCCAAATGCCTCTGAACTCGAGTTTACCAGCGTCTCGTGTGCATGGGGCCTTACAGGACGGCAGGCCTACTTCCCACCCTTGTGATACATAATTGGTTTGTATTTTTTTGTGTTTTTTTTCCCGTGCACTGGTGGGTTCATACTTTATCTAAAACTGAGGAGCACGGGGAGGGGCAGGGTTTTTAACCTCTTTTTGATTGTGTTTCCTGTCAGGTGGAGCCAGTCATCTCTCAGGGTGCCGTCCTGTAAGACTCCTAGAAATCCAGCTACCAGTGAGTGTAACTGGTACTTTTTCATACCTTTACAGTAGGTAGCCTCCTTAAATCATCCATATCTTTTAAATAATGTGTGTTCCCCAATGTCTACATCTGCTGATACTATATCTATAAGAGGATGCAAAAGAAAAAATATATAATTCTGTTACTGACCTGTAATTTGATCTTCTATCACAGTGAGAACATTTGGGGGGTAATTCAAAATGGCACTGCTGCTCTTCTCTGGAGCGCACACCATGCACTAGGATCGGAAAGTTGGAAGTACATGTGTATTTGCATTAAACCTATACTTCCGGTCAAGTTGACCAAATTTCTGACTTCACGAATATGTAATTTCCGGTCTCTCTACACCCAGTAGATAGACCATGGACAATAGCAGTGCGCACTTGCCACGGCACACTGCCACCCACTGTTTTGTTTTTTTCCCTTCAGCCAGCAGGCAACAAATTCCTCCACACCAACATAGTGGATGGCGGAATGTCGCCCCCCTTCCCACCAGGACATTGTATTCTGTCAGAATACATCGATCAGCGGCTGCAGCTACTGATTGATAAAAAAATGTCCAACAATCGACTTCTATCCAGCAGGGACTGCCAAAAACCGATCGAAGTGTGGCAAGTTCACCAGGGACTTACCATTGTTATAAAAGGATGCTGGCACTGAAAATCTTTAATTTTAAAGAGTCATACCCTCCAATGTGATATTTCAGTTATAGTCGGAGTCAGAAATGCTTTGTCACCCACTGACTTTTTGTCTCTCTTGAGGACACCTATTAAAAACTTTATTCGCCTTTGTTTTTGTTACTGACCATTTTTAAGTGTTCCTTGCTGCATAATATAAAATGTTCAAGGCCTATTCAATAGAATTTGAAAAAAAAATGTTGCATAAATTGACCACGTTTTGAGTTTACTGTATCCTGAACAGTTGAGATGATATCTGATTCGCTGCAGAAGGTTACCACACTTTGCCCATCCTCACTGTTCTTTGCACAGACCTAATAAATAATACTATTTTTATATTTTAACTGGAGTGTACTGTTTCCCACTTGAGTGTATAGGACTTGGAGGGTTCTGTTTTCTGTCCAGATTTTGTTTAATGTATTTCCTTTTCTGGACAGTGCTATTGGCTTGTGGGCAATTCAGGCACCAATGTCTCATCCACCAAACATGCCAGTGACTTAAGGTGAAGTCTACCCAAGGATTATTCGAAAGCCAGCAGTAATCTCATGCATCAATCCATGTATGAACAAAAAGCCTTTGGCTTTCCCTGCCTCTGATTGACACTGAGTGCTATTGCCCAGTCTTTTGTCAACATGTGCTCCCGGATTCTCTAACAAAATGATTCCGTTACTAAGTAGCCTATTTGTTCCTAATCCCCCACTGAATAAAACCTTACATTGGTGTACATGGAGCCTCATCTGTCATTTTCAAGCCTGTGTTGTCCAAATCTTTGGAAGACAACACAAGTCCTGGTCTGACATTATTACTATTTCTTTATTCTGCCTAGAGAAAATTGAGTACTGTCCGTGATACTTTTTTTATTCAAACTAACATACAATTTTTCAGGACAAGCTTTCGGGGTGTTACCCCTTCTTCAAGGTCCAAGCAGTACTCTGCTTTATTCTGCCTGAAATTTCTGGGGGAAAATCATTCTTATTCATAGTGTTGAGTTTTTATTTAATACTTAAGGTGCAGTGCACTCAAACTGGAATATTTAGTATGAAGGTACAACTCCAATTTTAAAAAGTTAGGATGCTGTGTACAATCTACAAAAAAACAGAATGCATCGATTTGCAAATGTCATAAACCCATATTTTATTCACAATAGAAAACATTTACATTTTTTAAACTGAGAAAATTTAGCATTTAAAAAAAAACTATATATTTGGGTGGAATCAGGTGATCAATCACTGTTCTGTGCCACCTGGACGGGTGTTTGGGTGGAACTGTGTTGTAGTGCTTGGGCTGCTAGGCCGGAGTTTGGGGCTATCTTGGGCACATCTGGCTGCTAGGCTGTCTGAGGGCCTATCCAGATGCAAGAGCAGCACAGGGTTGGGATTGCGGCTTGCAGTCCAACCAGAAGTGACAGTTCTGCTGGCCGGAGGACCTGTCATGGTCGGAGGTTGAAGGAAAGCTGTCGCCACTAAGGGACCAACCACCTTGTTATCAGGGACCACAGTGACTAGCTGAAGCAAATACCGGAGCAGTATTCTCACCAACCAGGGACGGTGAAGAATCAGGAAACTTCAGTGGACATCAAGCCAGGGACCCAGCCAGCGGAGGTGACACTTGCAGAGCAGCCTTGTGTGTTAAGCCAGGGACCGAGCAGGCCAGAGGGGTGAAGCTTGAGAAGTACCTTGAGTGCCAAGCCAGGGACACAGCAGAGAGACAGGGGTAACGCTTGAGGAAGATACTACAGTGAAGACTGGAGGAGCTCAAGGGTTTCAGTGGCAGTAAATCATCTAGTCTAGTGAGAGACTCAGTGGGCTGAAGAACTACAAGAAGTGATTGTAGTGGAAGTGAAGGAACTGTTACACTTTGTGTTAGGAACTTTTAAAGACTGTTGCCATAGGAGTCAGCATTCCTACACATGCAGATGTGACATCTTGCTGGATTCCTTTCCCTGCATAGCTGTCCTCCTGTTGAAGAAGTCTAGGTGTCTGCCAATTAACCTTGCAACTACCTATTGGTGTCCTGGCCTTAACCCTCTTCCCCAAAGTTCTGTTAAGAGAAATAAAATCTCTTCTGCATCCAAGAAGTATCTGGCTCCCAATGGCTCTAACCATTTTTCACCCACTATGCCTCACAACCCACCATATACAAAAGAACGTCAGCTATCTCTGGCCCTGAAGGTTCTTGTTGGACCTAAGGAGGCCTGGGACCTTGCTACATTTAATATCACTTTAAGACTTATCTGTTACCCCTAGAACTGTTTTCTTCAGCTGCAATCTCAGCTGAGATTTTGGAGTGTTGTGTCTAGACCCCGCTGGGCTGGACATTGCAGGGATAGCCCAGAATTGACCTTCAAGCATTGTTCAGGTCCAGAGCTGCTGGCTTTGCCTCAGCATTTGTGAGTAGGCCGGTCTCTCCCAGTTCCTGTGGCAGAACGGTTCCAGGTGTTCCTTTATTCACACTCTTGAATTTGTTCACTGTTCCCAAGCCCAAAGGCTGCATGCACCCTATTCTGAATTTCAAAGCCAAGAAGGTCTTAATTCATGTCCAAAAATTCTGCATGGAATCTACCATATCTGGCATTGTCTCCATATATCAGGGACATTTTCTGGCTTCTGTGGAAATCAAATATATTTACCTACATGTTCCCATCTTTCCAGTATATCAGTGATTCCTATGCTTTGTTACAGGGCCCCTGCACTATCATTTCATTGGTTCTGCCCTTCAACTTTTCATCTACACCTTGGGTATTCCTTAAGGTGCTGACCTAAGTACTTGCTCTGCCGGGCTCCTGTGGAATCCCCATTCTGGAATACTTAGATGACCTCCTGTTGGTGCAGACAACATGACATTGACAATTCAGTCATTACAGAATTTTGGCTAGATCCTGTGCCTTTACAAACAGTCACTGGAACCATTTAAAATATCTGTGTCTTATCTTGGATACAGTTCAGGCCAGACTGTTTCTTCCACAGAGCAAAACTCCAAATTCAAGCTCTCCAACTTAGGAGTCATCTGACTCCTCAGTTTTGTTTGAGAGTCTTGGGCCTGATCTAAGCCTATTTCAAGACAGTTCTATTTTTCCAGATTCTATCTAGATCTCTACAATGCAACATTCTGTTGTCCTGGCACAAGTCTCAAACACAGGGTTCTGTTTATTACTGAGAACTAGATTGCCTCTGGTTTGGTGGCTTAGAAATATTTAGTTAGACTTACTAGTGACAGCATTTCTAAGAGCATTTCAGGACAACCTTGGAGAGAGCGCAACTCTCCACCATGGCTTCAGTTATTGTGTGGTCTCCAACATACTGGAAAACAAAGCACAGAAAACCACCAAACAACCATGACAGATACTTAAAACTACTTCTAAGATAAAAGGGAGGGAAGTAACGGTTGTCTTGAAAGGCTCTTAGAAATATCGTCACCGGTAACTCTAAAGCCTCATACACACGATCGGACTTTCTGCGGACAAAGCCTCTGACTTTTGTCTGAAGGGCGTTGGCCGTGAACTTGTATTATACAAACAACAAACAAGCGCGCAACCAAACCAAATATTTAAGTGAAGTTAGCTCAAAATATTAGTGCATATAAAATATAAAAAATATATATGACAGTGAAAAAATAGTTATCAAAGTAACTATATATGTTTGTACATATAGATACACAAAAAACAGTAAACAAATTGTTACCAAAGTAACTAAGTGTTAAATAACCACTGTGTAAAAAAGATAATAGAATAAAGTCCCAAACATGAAGTGAGGAAATTATTAACAGTAGGACACTTCTAGGTATTAATCCAATGATCGCTGTAATATTCGGTGGAATATCTAGAAGAAGCCTGGATCTTATTTTCAGACAAAAAAATTTGATATTACTGCCTCTTACCGGACTAGAAGGACCTCGGATTAAGGAGATCAGTAGAGCATGTGCATCAGCCTGCCGGCTCTGGTAACGGACCACTCAAATCAGGGTTCCGTCTTGCAGGACGAGGAAAAACACCTTCAGCTGTTTCCTCAGACCGGATCACACAGGAGGTAACAGGCAGAATCCACTCGGCTTTGCTAGACACTAGATCTGAGAATGGTAATTTCTGTCAGTGGCTCCATGCAGGGAAAACCAAGAGGACACTGACAGAAATTACCATTCTCAGATCTAGTGTCTAGCAAAGCCGAGTGGATTCTGCCTGTTACCTCCTGTGTGATCCGGTCTGAGGAAACAGCTGAAGGTGTTTTTCCTCATCCTGCAAGACGGAAGCATCCCTCCCTGATTTGAGTGGTCCGTTACCGGAGACGGACCACTCAAACCTTCTCCTTTCTGTCATGGAGAAATTTTAAAATTGAAACTATACTTTTAACCTGGTATACGGCCGGAGTTACATCCTTTCTACTGGAGAGTAGGGTCTTCACTAGTTTTTCTGATAGACCCTTGACTTTTAGGAGGTCTTCTTCAGAAACTAAGTGGTTAGTTGTCGGTTTCTGGATAGTTCGGGGACCCCCTCCTTTCTAGACAGTAACTTCCATGGACGTTTTGAGGCCAGAACTACCTGAGGACCACCGGTATAAGCGGGAAGGGGGGGAAAGGCATAGCACAGCTAGTAATGCCATGGATGGGTGAAAGCATCTATGCCTACAGCCCAATCTTCTTGGTGGAGTGAGAGTGAAAAATACGTCTGTACTTTCGAGTTCTGCTGGCTTACGAACAGCTCTATTTGACGTTGCCCCATGCTTTGAGACCATCAAGAAGACTTCTTGGATCAAACTCCATTCTGGGATCCCTTTAGGATGGACCACTGACAGTGAGACAAAAAAAATTCTGCCCAAGTAGCTGACTGGCCAGTTCCAGGAGTCCTTTGCTTCTGGTTCCTCCTTGTTTCAATACATAAGCTACTGCTGTTGTATTGTTCGAGAGAACTTGTACATGGTGTCCCCTGAGGGCCTGCTGAAAAGCTAGGAGTTCGAGCAAAATGGCCTTCAGTTCCCGCCAATTTGAGGACTTCCGGGCTTCTGCTTTGGACCAGGCCCCCTAAGAGGTTTGGCCATCCAAATGGGCTCTCCAACCCCAAGCACTTGCATCCTTTGTTAGACGCTTGTCTAGGGGAAAAACCCAGGAGAGACCTCTTGCTGGGTTGGTTGAATCCTGCCACTACCAGAGCGCCAGTTTTACATTTGAGGTGAGCCTGATCTGTTTTTCTAAAGGCTCCTGGTGTGACCATCTTTGTAGGATGTTCATCTGGAGAGGCCGAAAAAGTAGTCTGGCCCACTGTATGGCTGGAATCGATGCCGTGAGAAGTCCCAAAACTGAAATGGCTGACCGGACTGAAACAGAGATTGGTTTGAATCTGTCTAACCGCAGATTGGATTTTTTTCTCTATCTTTACTTGTGGCAGAAAAACTGAATCACAGAGTTTATTGTATAGCCCAGGAACTTCATCTCCTGTGCTGGCTCTAAATTCAGGAGCCAACCTAGGTTCTTGAGGTGAGCCTGAGTCACCTGAAGATTTGTCAGGACCTGTTCTTTAGAATCTGTGAAGAACAGGTCGTCCACATACAGGATGACCGAAATTCCTCTTAGCTTCAGAGGCTCCAGGGCTTCCATCATTACTTTTGTAAAGATCCTGGGGAGGATGAAAGTCCAAACTGCAGGGCTCTGAATTGGAGATGCCAAATTTAACTCCCAGGTTGAGAACCAGACGGAGCAACCATTGAGAAGCCTGAGCTATCGGGATGTGCAAATAGGCATCCCTTAGGTCTAGGGATGCCGTAAAGCAATCTGGGGGTCAGCAACTTTGTTATTGAATAAATCGTGTCCATCCGAAAGTGTTTGCAACAAATCGATTTGTTTAGAAATTTTAAGTTCAGTATCAACCGATATTTCTGATTTTTTTTTTTATTTTACTAAGATGTGAGAATAGAAGCTCCAACCTTCCTGATGTTTTGGGACTTGGAAAATCACTTCCTGTTGTATCAGATCCTAAATTCTTCTTCTTGTAGTTGTTTTTTCCCACTGTAGGTGAAAAGCAGATAGACAATCTTCCCCCCACTGGATTGAGATTGTCACTTATTCTTAGGGGGCTGGTCTGGGGGGTGGGTCTGAAGAGAACTTCCCTTATACACACACTAATATGATTTACATTAATTGCATTCACATGCAGGGCAGGACTGAGCTGGAGGGAAAGGTGGGCAATTACCCCTTGGCCAGTACAAGTTTTTTGTTGAGCTGGAGGCTCCCAGTTGAGATACTCCCTCATTCAGCCATCAATCAGAGTGGGATCTGCAGTCAGTGCTAGACATTAGCCAACTACCTGCTCCCCATTCAGACCTGTGACTACAGCATCTGGCAGACGGAGGTCTTCAAGCACCAATTGTGTTTGCAGCTCTAAGATGCCATGACCAAATGTCAAGAACCACAAAAGGTAAAACCTGAAAGATACAATTATGTCACAAATGTCTGGAAAACCCAGTTTGTACCATGCATACCAATCACTGTGAGATGTTTATAAAACCAGAGTTCAGCTTTAGTTTATCACTGAGCCCTTTAAACTCTACCACGTACCCTTTATCCCCATGCCCCTGACCTTTATAACTTTATATCATACCTTATTCAGCACTTCTGAACAAAAAGTTACAAGTTTGTGCCAAACCATAACATAAGGAAAGAAAAAAAAAAAACTGCTTCAGATACACATAAAAAGGAAAAATAAAATAATAATCAGATAAGACTTTCATTATTTAATTTTTCTGGCCACTTGGGGCAGCATTGAGTCATATTCTACCCAATCTATTACCATGTACATTGTACATCAAGCAAGTGTATTCACCAAGGTAAAAGTTTAGCCGTTCATTACAACCGGTTGGCTCAAATCTATCATTGGCCTGACAAGAATATACCTGAATTATAACTGGCTGCAAAATACTGCACTTAATGCATAACCATGACAAAATATTGTGCAAAGAATGAATTATCCCCACATATCTTTCAATATATAATTTCCTTACTAACTCCATGGCAGCATACATATGGGCAAGCCCCACCTCTGTTCCACTGCCTCATACATTTTGAGGCTGATCCAGTCAATGAGTATCTTTCTTGTCCTCCTCACCTTGTAGGACAAAGCAAGATGTGCAAGGAGCTCCCCTTACCTGACTGCAAGAAACTTGTGGCTAACCACTTGTTACCCCCCAGGTGCAGACCATGCTTTATGGAACCTTAACGTTTTAGGGAAGCACATGTACACCAGATCATATCATAATATTATATATACACACATATATATTTAAAAAATGCAACACTTCCAGGTGGGGGGTGGGGGGGTGCAAGTGGAAGCTGATCGGCTGGTGTCTGGTACCCGATGTTGGGGAGAGACACAGAACTGTGAACTGTCTTTGTAAACAAGGCAGAGCACCGGTCTGTCGGGGGGGGGGGGCATGTAATTTTTTTAATTCCGTGTCTTCCCCTAGTAAAAGCACAGTACAGTAAAAAAACTGGCTAGGCACACCCTTTGATCATCCCTGAATTTTAACCCCTTCCCAGCCAGTGTCATTTGTAGTGACAGTGCATATTTTTATGCCGCGTACACACGACCATTTTTCATGACGAGAAAAATTAAATTTTTTTAATTGGTCATGAAAAACAGTTGTATGTATGCTCTAGAGCATTTTTCTCGACGCGGAAAATGGCTGTTAAAAATTTAGAACCGCTCTATTTTTTCTCGCCGTTTTTCACGTCGTTCTATTTCACGTCGTGAAAAACGATCATGTGTACACTTTAACGAGTGGGGAAAAACGTGCATGCTCAGAAGCGAGTTATGAGATGGGAGCTGTCCAAACCTGACTGGCATTATGTGAAAAAGTAATTGCCCCCTAAACCTAATAACTGGATGTGGCACCCTTGGGGGCAACAACTGCAATAAAGCGTTTGCGATAACTGCCAATGAGTCTTTCACATTGCTATGGAGCAATTTTGGTCCACTCTTCTTTGCAGAATTGTTTTAATTGAGCCACATTGGAGGGTTTTCCCAGCATGAACAGCCTGTGTAAGGTCATGATACAGCGTCTCAATTGGATTTAAGTCCGGCTTTGACTGGCCACTCCAAAACCTAAATTTTGCTTTGTTTGAACCATTTGGAGGTGGACTTGCTGTTGTGTTTCGGATCATTGTCCAGCTGCATAACCCCAGTGCACTTGAGGTCACAAACTGATGGCCAGACATTCTCCTTTATGATTTTCTGGTAGAGCTCAGAATTCATGGTTCCATTATGGGAAGTCGTCCAGGTCCTGAAACTGCAAAGCAGCCCCAGACCATCATGCTACCACCACCATGTCTGACTGTTGGTATGATGTTCTTGTTATGAAATGCTGTATTTGTTTTATGCCAGTTGTAACGGGATGCACACCTTCCAAAAAAGTTACATTTATGTCTCATCAGTCCACAGAATATTTGCCAAAAGTCTTGGGGATAATCAAGATGTTTTTTGGTAAATGTAAGACGAGTCTGTGTTTTTTGGTCAGCAGTGGCTTTGACCTTGGAATTCTCCCATGGATGCCACTTTTGCCCAGTCTCTTTCTTATTGTTGAATCCTGAACACTGATCTTACCTGAGGCAAGCGAGGCCTGCAGTTCTTTAGATTTTGTTCTGGGTTCTTTTATGACCTCCTGAATGAGTTGTCGTCATGCTCTTGGAGTAATTTTTGTAGGCCGCCACTCTTGGGAAGGTTCACCACTGTTCCAAGTTATCTCCATTTGTGGATAATGGCTCTCCCCGTGGTTCACTGGAGTTCCAAAGCCTTAGAAATGGCTTTGAAACCCTTCCTAGACCGATACATGTACATTATTTTGTTTCTAATCTGTTCCTATTTTTTTTAGATTGTGGCTTTTTGTGATCTGTTAGCGTACTTCACTTTGTCAGACAGCTTCTATTTATGTGAATTATTGATTCAACAGGTCTGGGAGTAATCAGGCCTGGATGTGGCAAGTGAAATTTAACTCAGCGTCCCAAAAAATGATGGTTCATCACAGTTCATTCATGATTCAGCATGGGAGGGAACGATTACTTTTTCACATAGGGCCAGGCAAGATTGAACAGCTTTTTTCCCCTTAATAAATGAAATAATCAAAAAGAATGTATCTTGGATTTACTCAAGTTATCTTTGTGTAATATTAAAATTTGTTTGATGATCTGAATCATTTAAGTGTGCAAATATGCAAAAAATAAAATCAGGAAGGGGGCAAATACTTTTTCACAGCACTGTATATCCCATAGTTAGTAGACACTATAACTTTTGCACAAACCAATCAATATAAGCTTATGGGGACTTTTTTTTTAACCAAAACGTATAGCAGAATACATACTGTATTGACCTAAATTTATAAAGAAATTCGATTTTTTTTTTCAATTCTTATTTTGGATATGTTTTATAGCAGAACATAAAAATGTTTTGCTGCATGTTACTTTCCCTCACTGATGTATCTCTAGATCTAATGGATCCCCTAATGCCCTGTACACACGATCGGTTCATCCGATGAAAACAGTCTGATGTTTTTTTTAATCAGATATCTGATGAAGCTGACTTTCATCAGTCTTGCCTACACACCATCAGTTAAAAAAACGATCGTGTCAGAACGCGGTGACGTAAAATACAACGACGTGCCGAGAAGAATGAAGTTCAATGCTTCCCAGCATGCGTCGACTTGATTCTAAGAATGCGTCGATTTTTAACCTATGGATTTCCCCACAGACGATCGTTTTTTTCTATCGTTTTTTTAACCATCAGATAATTTTAAAACAGGTTCTACGTTTTTTCACCGATGGGAAAAAAAAACGATGGGGTCCACACATGATCGGTTCGTCTGATGAAAACGGACTGTTTTCATCAGACGAACCGATTGTGTGTACGCGGCATTATTGTAGCTGGAAGGCTTTTCAAGTCCCACAGCAGCTAAGGGTGGAATGAAGGTATCTGCTTGGATGCGTTTATGAAGTGTAATGAAATTGACAATTCCCTTGGGTGAGCTTTGTACAAATAAGTTTTATTGAAAATCTGTTATAGATTCCTACTTTTTCATTATGCCCTGCTTTCTACATAGCAAGGTTTGAGGTTTTTTAAATCACCTGGTGAAATCTCTGGGTTCAGGCCTGGGAAGCTATAGTATCAGTCTCCCTTTAGCAGTAGTCAACCCCTTTGAGGTTTATTACTAAACAAGCCAATTCTTATTGCATTTAAAATAGCTTACTATCCTAAGCCATGGGTTTCCACCTCACCCTTGTAGCCAGTCGTTGCAAAGAACGCAAAGGGCGTCCTTTCAGGGAAGAGTTTTCTTTCAGGTGTATGGAAAGCAAACTAATAGGCTTTTTGCAATTTAGTCCCTCCAGATGGGCATGCATCATGCACACCTAAACTGTGTCTGTGTCGCTAATGTCTTGGCAAGCAAAGCCCTGTATAAATCCAGCTTTGTTCAAGCAGCCAGGGATAAAGATGACTAAACTAAATCATTGTAAAAGCGATGCATAAACTGTTGGCGCTATATAAAATAGTGTAAATAATAATAAATAAATAAATTAAATAAAATGTTGTTACAGTCATTAATCATGTGGCCAATGTATTCTAAGGAGTTATTTCCACTCACCCTGTAGGCAAAAAGGCTCATAGCCTTCCCAGCAGGATTGCCAACCAATCCATACATTTAGGACAGTTTGTAAATTTCAACCGATTTACAGACTGTCTGTAAATCTGTCTGTAAATCTCTGTTACAGACAGCGGCCGCCTATAAAAAAAAAATTGCTGCAGACTGATTCTGGAAGTGCTCATGCACAATTCCAAAACTAGCCAGGCTCAGGCATCCTCAGACATGTTTAGGAATTTGACCATTCTTGGGCTGGTGAGCATATGTGCAGTAATGTCATGGTGCCTCTTGGTGCCATGTATGAATGGCAGCAGCAGGTAGTGGGCACGCCTCTCGGTCCCAGAGAAAAGCAGTTGGCAGATCCCTGCCTGCATCCATACACTGCTACAGTGAGCTCGGACAGGGCAGCCATGTGCGGCTTCTACATATACAGCTAGAAGAAAGGAAGGAAGTTGGAACTGGCGCTGCTATATATTTGAGGCGGCACAGACAGCAGACGTTACATTGGACAAAAGTGGCAGGCAGTGGTGAGATTTTATATCTGCAGCCTTTAACCATCTCCTGTACCATGTTTGCAACCTCAAACCATCTTTTATATCCTGTCCACAGTCTCTAACTATCTCCTGTATCATGTCTGCAATCTCTGACCATCTCTTGTCTTGTATCATGTCTGCAGTTTCTGAAGGGAAGCCTCGAGAAGAGTCAAGAGCGGAAGCACAGCTGGGACTGGGGTCACAGGAGGAGTCAGAAGTGTCTGGAAAGGACAATATAGAATGAAACCAGAGCCGCCAAGCTGGAGACCAGAGAGGACAGTCTGACTGAGCCCTGCATGGTGCACCCGAGAGGAGGTCAGTAACCGCGCCGCCAGGCCAGACTGAGGGAGGGTCACTGATGTAAGAGGGGAATGAATACAGTAAGGTAAGGGGGGCACTAATATAACGGATCCCCTTTATATCAGTGACCCCCCCCCCTTTACCTACTATTCACTCTGCAAAGGGTGGTCTGTGGTCACCAGAGTCCCCCCCACATCAGTGTTACAGTGTTCCCCCTTACATCAGAGTCTGCAGGATTCCCCTTTACAGTGCAAGGGGGAACTCTATGGTGCCTGATGTAATGAACAACACTGCAGACACTGATGTAAGTGGGAACTCTGATGTAAAAGGGGGCTCTGGTGACCAGAGACCACCTTATATCAGAGTTTCCATTTACACCAAAGTTTGCAGCATTCCCCCCTTACATCATGATCCACAGAGTTCCCCTTTACATTAGAGTTTCCCTTGCACTGTATCCTGCAAACTTTTTTACATTTCTTAGAACTTAATAAAATTGCTAATAGCACTAGGTATATGTTTATAGCTCAAATATTGATATTTACATTGTTTTGCAGTTAAAAAGTAAATTTGATGTACTTTTTTGAAGTGTCATTAAAAATGTGGCTCTGTCAGTAAGTGTCATGATTTTTATCAGTAAAATATTGGTGCCGTTTGTAAATTTTGGTGGTCCTGTCATTAAATTTCACTTTGGGGGGTTGGCAACACTGCTTTCCACGCAAAACGATTCTCTTCAGACTTTCCAAAAGGGATGATGCGGATAAATATGACTGTATAAGGCCCCGTTCACACTTGTGCAAGTTTATAACGAATGCCATGCGTTAAAAAAATAAAAAAAAATGTGCATGTCATCCAAAAAGTAATTGTTTTTAATGACAGTCGTTCACATCTATGCGTTGCCAATCCTCTACGAATGTGATGTGATAATAAAAAGGGTCTTGTGCGAGCTTACAGCGTTGCAAATTTAGTCTCCATAGACATCAATGTAAATCGTTCTGGAATTGCATTGTTGGTTCAGATATGTGCGAATTCCACCACACTACTCTCCATAAAAGACAGGTAGTGCGTCTTTTTTTTTTATTACATTAGACATTAACATGATTCCATTGGCTAGAACATAAATTGCAGATGTGTCTATCTCCTGAAATTCGCTGTAAATTTGCGGTAAATTCGCACCCCACACAGGACAAAAGAAAAACGGAACAAATTCGCAACATATCACAGCGCAGCAGTGTGAACCCAGCCTGAATCATGCTTTGTTCAAGCAGTCAGTGAATAAGATGACAAGGACCAATGGGTTGTCACATAATCAAGAGACTCAAGGAGTGGTTTCCACTGAACCTGTACATTCTGGCATGTCATGGATATGCAATAAAGTCTGGCAGCTTACCTGTCTCCATCTGTTCATTAGAGGCCTGACTCTGTTCTGGTAGCCTTTTTTTTTACCTCTCCTTCCTGTATGGCCCCACCCAGGCCATCCCAGGAAGTCTATATTAACTGTTGCACTACAGGTCTGCAGTGCTGTTCAACCATGTTGTTAGCTTAAAGGGTCACTAAAGGAAATATTTTTTTTAGCTAAATAGCTTCCTTTACCTTACTGCAGTCCTGGTTTCATGTCCTCATTGTTCGTTTTTGCTCTAATCCTTCTCTTTTCTGAACACTTCCTGGTTGTCTGTTTCCTGATGAAAAAGTCATGGTAGCTTTCTCTCTGTGGTCACTAATCAAGGAGGTGTGATTACTGTGTGTCTAAAACCCCTCAACACCAATCAGTTTTGTTTTACAAACCATCACTGCCCTATATTGGCTCTGTGTCTCTGTACATCACAGAGCAGAAAACGGCATGCAAAAACGAAACAAACTGTAGGTACATTATATGATTGATTTTTATCTATTTTTAATCATTTTTAAAAGGAATCAGTTAACTATTATGTCTTTATACCCTGTAAACAGTGATTTCAGCAAAAAATTTTTTTTCCTTTACAACTCCTTTAAATTCCTGTCAGCAGTGTGGTACGATTACCTTCCTGTGTACCGTTTTTGGCTTGTCCCTGACTTCTCCTGTTTGCCTGTGACCCTGACCTTTTGCCTGTCCCTCAGTTGCCCTTGTCTGCCTGTTGCCCTGACCTCAGCTTACCCATCACTATCGCTTGTCCTGCTTGCTGCTTCCCCTCTCTCCCTGCGGAGCGTGACCTAGGGGATCCCAGGGCCGCGACCTGGATCCAGCTGCGGCGAAGGCCATCCTCCCCACTAGAGGCTCTGGTGAACACAAAACTGGGTCTTAGACTCCGCACCCTGGGGGATCTTGGGTTCACGCTTCCTCTCTGATAGCAGCAGTCAGCTATAGGGTTCACTACCCTGTGGTGCATCCCTGACCCCAACGGGGTGCACTTGTCACCTGGCCACAGGTGACCTAACATGGCAACAGCCAGTTTTTCTTCCAGAACCAGTCAACTAGTCTTGGAGCCTTCCCAGGAAAATCAACCTTCCTTAGACTCTTCCAAAAAAGATACAGGTAAGCATGACTATATAGATCCTGCTTTGTACAGACAGTGATTAAGATGATTAACAAATTTTCACAATTCATCAAACATGTGGTCAAGACACTCGAAAGGAGTTGTTCGACCTTACCTTGTGCAAGTGTCATCTACTCTGGCAATGTCCAGTTTTCCTTTCAAACCAGTAAGTGGTTTCAGAGCTTCTCAGGGCAATCAACCCTGCTCAGACTCTTCCAAAGAAAAAGATGCAGATCATGAGGAGACCCTTGTTGAGTTTTTGATCCTTCCCTTTGTAAGGCTGTGAGATGCCTTAAGATAGAATAAAAACAGTGGAGTTATTTCAAGTGCCTCCAAAAAACAGCTTTGCAATTTCCATATGGTGACTGAATTAAAAACTCATTCGAATAGAATGGAGAGCAATAAAACAAACATACATGTCTTCACAGCAGAATGTCAGTTATGCCCTTTTTGAAGAGGTAGGTGTCCAGCTTTTAAATAGGTATGTGTCCAGCTTTTTGAAGAGGTAGGTGTCCAGCTCCAGCTTAGGTGTGTCCCTTATGGGATTGGTCAAATACCATGACTTTACAATTAGAAAATGTTGTGTCCTTTAAGGAAGAACTGAAGTGCTCATAGAAGTGAAGCTTACATTGACAGCAAGGTTCTGTGATTGTGGTTAGTTTTGCTTTCTGCTTCAAGATAAACATCTCAGTTAAAGGGGACTGCAGTTTAAGAGTCGGCTTCCACTATCACTCCGGAGAGGTTAGCTTCTGCAGTCTGGGCTAGGAGTCCAAGAAAAATCGGAAAGCCAGCACATCATCCAGGAAGTGAGCGAAGAGCTCCATGCAAAGATGGTTCCTAGTATTTTGGGGATTGTCTTAGGGGCGCTTGGTTGGTCCTCTTTCAACATGGATACAGCTTTGGTCTTGGATGCTTGGGCCATTAGGGAAAGCACTTCAGCCCATATTTGAAAGGTCATTGAAAGGGGTCACTTGTGGTTACCTGTGATCACCTGTACGTTCACACTTCTGTTTTGCTATCTTTGCTCTGGGTGCAAGGAGTCCTACGATCGATCGGGCAATCAGCAAGACACTAACACGAGTATCATGTAGCAAGATTACAATTTATTTCCAGGATTCAGCTGGTTTTACTAAAAAACATTAGGTACATCCTCTCTTCGTGGACCAGCCAATCAAGTTACAATATTTCTTACAGTATATATTTTATACCAAAATTGTTCACATAAACTTCTAATACCTGTAAATGATGTGGTCCGACCGGGACCAGCTCCTCTGTTTATAAATAAAACTTTTGAAAAAAAAAACTTCTAATACCATATTAGTAATATTTCTTGAAATACACAATTAGCTCAGATATTTTACTCATCTGACCATTGTCTCACATAGCTCATCTTATTTCTATAAATGTTTATAAAACTTCATTTTGTGAAAAAAAAAAAAAAAAACTTCACACATGTCTGCAGAATATTGACATCCACTCTTCTTTGTAAAGAATATTTCACACATTGCTTTAGCCACAAGCTTTAAGTTTCCTGTGCTTTCACAAATGAGAATTTGTAATATAAAATAATTTAAAATGATTAAGTCTAATAGGAAAATAAAGGCCAATACTCCCTTGTTCCTATATCAGACCAGACCACCCAAAACAAAGAGGGGCAACCCCCCTTTCCTTTCACTTCTCGTCTCAGATCATGCCACAAATAATTCTTTGCTCCAGCGACCAGGGATGATGATTCCAGTCTCTGAAGATGAGGTTTTGGACAAGTATTCGGCTGGTTGGCAAATAAAAAGAACAGGGTCACCTGACTCCTACACCCTCCTTGCATAATTAGGACCCAACTAATCATGATTCAGAAGTATGTCACTTTCTGCTGCTAGAGAACATACCGGTGGTCAGGTGCTGAATGGTGTTGGCATTCCTCTCTTCACCTGTCAGCGCCTGCATGTCTCTCCTGTCCCTGCATTGAGGGGTCTCAATGGAGGAAGAACCCTTTCCAGCAGAGTTTTTCTCCAACAGTGGACATGCACCAAACTATTCATATCTTATACACACATAGAAGAACATCTCAGTTCCCAATGGTTCAAAGGTCAGTAGAACTTTCCCATTCAGGGAGTCATCATAAACATGCTGGATTTACGGACAGCTTTTTGCTTGCCTTTGGTCATCTGGCAGTAGGCTCTTCAGTCTTGATGAGGCTGGAAACATGATAGTGGGTGTCATCAGGAGGCAGGTCAGGACCTGTAGTCTTAGGCCCGCGGACAGTCCGATGAAAACAGTCCGCCGGATTGTTTTCATCGGACATGTCCGCTGGGAGATTTACGCCTGTCGGATCTAATGGATATCTATGCGTAACTGATTCTAAGAATCAGTCGCATAGATACGACGGCTCAATGCAGAGATAAGACGGCGTATCTGGAGATACGCCATCGTATCTCGGTTGAGAATCTTGGCCTTCGTTTTTGGAGAGGTAGAGTTAACAACGTCTGAACGGAATCTTTTTAACATTTTGGTAGTCTACATACCAAGGATTCAGAACTTACAGGAGGACCCCTTGTTCTGTGTTATGTCCCCTTGCCACTCTGTGTCCCCTGTCTTGCTGGCCGGACAAGGAGTGGTCTCTACATCTAGGCTTCTTCAAGTGGATTCTGTTTCTGCACAGGATTCCAGACTTGGGTCTTCTCCAATGCCTCTGGGGCAATTATCCCTTGCTCATCCTGTTCTGTTGCTTAAAGTGATATTAAAGTCTTGTTTTCTTTTGTAAAAATAACAAAAGTTATACTAACCTGCTCTGTGCAGTGGTTTTCAACAGAGCAGCCCAGATCTTTCTCTTATTGGGTCCCTCGCTGGCGCACCTGGCCCCTCCCTCCTGCCGAGTGCCCCCATAGCAAGTGGCTTGCTAAGAGGTCACCCTAGCTGATGCTATGTGTGTCCATTTAGACATGGAGCAGAGGCTCAGCCTCTCCCCATTGGCTCACCAACATGCACCGGGAGCCCGTCTGTATACATGGCTTTGCAAGGCAAGCTTGCCAGGAATCCCGTCAGGAAAACCAAAGTTTTTTTTCCTGATGGGATTCCCGGCCGTGTGTACAGGGCTTTACTCTAAACTTATTGCTGCCTACCGGAACGAGTTGGATGATGTGGTCCTCAACTAATACCTTTTATGGCTCACTGTGGAGGCAAGCTAGCATCCTTATTCAGTTATTTTAGGTGTTAAAGTTTGTTGGCTAAAGCATCCCACCCGGATTTGGATTCAGTTATTTTCTCATCTGTATGCTGCCATGGAGATGGTCAGAAAAACGAAAAAAATTGTTCTCAAATACTTACCGCAGTTTTCCTTTTCCTGATTAACTCCATGGCAGCGGAGAATACCTACCAGCCATTAATTAGTTTAGTTGATGAAACACTTGGACTGGATCAGCTTCAAAATTCATGAGGTAGGGGGACCTAAAGTAGAAGTGAGGGCGGGGCTTACCCATCTGTATGCTGCCATCGAGTTAATCTGGAACGGAAAACTGCAGTAAGTATTTGATAATGGTCAGCTTTTGTTACCATTTTATATAGTGCTGGCATGTTGCAAAGTATTTGAAAGTGAATATTTAATTTTGCTATTAAAAAAAAATCTACAAAGCACTTTCTAGATTACCACTAAAAGAACCCTTTTCACTGGAAAGCAGACAAACATTTCTGTGGGGAAAAAACTCTATGACATCATCATGCCTGTAACTCACAGAAAAAAATATTTTTTTACTAATACATAGTTCCTCATTTTAAAACAATATTGCTCTTTTCAGAGTCAGTCAGAAAATAATTATTCTCCGTTTGGCAAAGTATAATGGAAGAAATCTGAATTTTCTTACAAAATCATGGTGAGGCCATTTTCCAACAAGGCCAGAATTTCTAAGTGCAGCTTACAAATATTCCAATATACCAGCTGATGTTTGAACCCGTGGAAGTGGCTGTTCTGCAAGCAGATGGATGGTAGGGAAAGGACAATAACTGGGCTTACAAGAGGTGGAGTGCAGTGATCCGGAAGGCAGAACAGTGATACAGGGTTTACTGTACAGAGCTGCAAACTCTTTAAAAGCTTTGTCACTCCCCTGTGCTGTGCAGCTATATGGTACTGCAGGGGTAAACAGAGCCACTTCACATTGTATGTAAGCATTTAGTGGTCTGGCTGGAATAAGGAATAAAAGTATTCATAAAACCATTTTTATGCCGCCCCCAACCAGTTCTGCCTTAGGCACATGTCTGTTTTGGTTAGGTCTGCCAAGTAGAGTAAAGTAAGAATTGAGCTTGTTTCACTGTTTTTGGTTCACAGCAGAAAACGGCTCCTTCTTTTATCCTTAGGTAACAGGTGTTTTTTTTTTTTTTTAATAGACAGGCTTTCTCTGTATTTTGTAATAATTCCTGTGTCAGTGCCATTTGGCCCCAGGGCCTTGTTCCTTTGTCTGCAGACATCTACCTGTGACAACAAGCATCTGCTGTGCACTTCTATTTCTTAAAGAAGGATTTATGAGGAGCTGAGTGCTGCTGCATGAAAATTTCCATTCTGTTGTAAGAGGCTGTCTGGACAGGGTCTGATTTTTATTCGTGATGTCACTTTAGCTGAGCACCTTTAGTGAAAACTGCCAATTATAAAAATATTCCAAATATATGAATGTATTAAAGCCAAGCTAAAGGCACGGAAAAGGATATGCAGTCCAATAGACATTGTACTAACAGCCTACATATTTTCATACTGTAGAACAGACCCCAGAGCGGGCTGGCAGATTTTTTCCTAGGTTGTATTCCCCAGAAGGGAAAAACAGCAGCCAGGCACGAGCAGCTTCAGTGTCTCCAAACTCAAGAACAGGCTGTGCATGTCTTTTTGTCATTTTTAATGCTGGTCAACTTGGTTAGGGCACAGGGTGAGCCTTGGGATACTCCAAATTTAGTGCAAAGTATAACAGAAGACACCCTCTGGCTATAATAACTGACCCCCTTTGTGGCTAGTGGTAGGTAAAAATACAGCTCAGAAAGCTCCAATGCATGAGCGATCCTAAGCCAGCCACTCGAACAGTCTCTCCAAGGGCTAACAAGGACAGTCACTACGATCTCACTCTCTAAGGCCTTTACTTACTGGGGGGGGGGGGGGGGTTACTAAAACTGGTGCACACAGAATCTGGTGCAGCTGTGCATAGTAACCAGTTTTAGTAAATCTTCCCAATTGTGTCCTGTGTACTTGGATGTCTTCCTCCATGTACCCATAAATTGCCGCCACTGTGCCAAACGCAGCCACTGTACCCATCAATTGCTGACACTGTGCTCATCAATTGCCGCCAGTGTGCCCCATCAAAAGCTGCCAGTGTGCCCCATCAGATGCTGCCAGTGTGCCCATCAATTGCCGCTACTGTGCCCCAGATGGTGTCAGTGTGCCCATCAATTGCAGCTACTGTGCCCCATCAGATGTTGCCAGTGTGCCCATCAATTGCCACTACTGTGCCCCATGAGATGCTGCCAGTGTGCCTATCAATTGCCCCTATTGTGCCCCATCAGATGCTGCCTACACTTACCTGTCTCGGAGTGGGTCAGCGGCGGTCTCCTGCACGTCCTCCATGTCTTCTTCCTTCCTCAGGCATCCAATCGCAGCGCCTAACGTTTCTGCCAATCAGGTGACCGGTAACAGACCTGGCAAGCTGAGAGGCAGATTCAGTGTTAGCAAAGCAAATTCCTTCCTGCCCGCAAGGTAACCCCCCGGGACAGCACTTCTCCTAGGGGGGTTATCTGATGCGGGGAGGAGCCGCGAGAGCCGCCGAGGGACCCGAGAAGATGGTGTTTGGGGCCACTCTGTGCAAAACGAACTGCACAGTGGAGGCAAGTATGACATGTTTGTTATTTATTTATTTTTAATAATCAAAGCCTTACAGCCCCTTTAAGTCAGTAGAGAGGGTAAGATCAAACAATACGGTACAAAATACAATTAAAAACAAACATACATGCAAATGTATGAAGTTCTTCTGCCACCTCTCCCAATGTATGGGAATTATAATGTTTGCAGGTGCGGTGGGCTAAAATCCTTAATTTTCAGGACACAGGCTATGTGCAGAAACAAGCAATCAGAAATCAAATTTATCAAGTCTTCACAGGCAATCCATGTTAAAATGACAATGACTGGCCAATTGAAAGCTGTGAATGTTTAAAAGCAAATCGGTGCCAGCGAATGTATCATTAGCCATGTTCTAACCACAACAAATGTTTCCATGAATTAAATTATCAGTCTAGGATTAATAAATCCAGATGTAACTATGTGGACTACAGTCATAACATGGTACAATTCCCCATCATTCTTTACCTATAGACATATCCCTCTAGTGCTGGGCACCAGTGACTGTCATCACATCTGTGAGCCCGACCAGAAAGGATTGTGGAATTAGTAGTAATTTTTCAGACCGGTGTTTCCTTTGCATGATATGACATCTGGACCACACATCCCAGGGATCCTTGCCACAACCTGAAGAGACTCCTGGGAGGAACTATAAAAGGGTCCGGAGATTCGCACCACGATCTCTTCTTCCCGTGCAGGAAGGGAGCAGGGTTACCAACCTGCCACAGTTTTTACTGACAAAACATGGCAAATTTACTGGTGGAGCACATTTTTTACTGGTAACCTGCGAATCTACAGAACTCCTATTGAACACTAACACAGTGAATATTTAAACATTATAAACATGATATGGAAACACTGACAATACCTATAACAAATTAATCTGCTTTATTTACACTTAAAAAGTCAACACAGCATGAAATTATCAGCCCCTGATATTTACTGGCAGTTATAAAAAAATCACAGATTTTTACAAACGGTCAGTAAATTTACTGGCGGTTGGCAACCCTGGAGGGGAGAGGCTGCGGCCTACCACGCAGTGAAAGAGTGATTCCAACTCGGCTTCGGAGGGCCTAAGCCTGGCTACTGTTTGTTGGACATCCATGCAGCACCTATCCAGCAGATCTACACTATGGTCACCTGCATCCATCAGCCGTGGGTCGCCAGTCGTTTGCTGAAGGACGTCGCTTCCAGGATCGCTGTCTGCGAGGTTTAAGCCGGTTTGGTCATTGATGACAGGGCAATTGTCCATCCCTTGTAACAATTCTTTTCCACTATATCTGAACACTGTACAGACACCTTTACCTTTTAAACACTTTATTGCATTACTGTTTGGAACACTGTACATAGACACCTTTACTTAAAACCACTTCAAGGAGTATCGCTTGTTTAAGCCCCTCGACTATTACCACACCACTGTGTTTTATTGGATACAATCTAATGAGCTCCAACTCCTGGTGAAGACTATCAGGCCTGCACCTTGGACACTGCTATTATTACCATACAAAGGGCCCTACTCTATTCCCTATTTCATCTGATCTCTCATTAGGATACAAAGGTTGAATAGGCCGGCCTGAGGTTCCCCTTTAGTGTGAGACTACCTGTCCTAGATAGCTAACCTTTTACTGCCTTTACAGGATATGCTTAAAGTGGTTGTAAACCCACATAGAAAAAAAAATACCTGCAAGACAAAGGCATAATGAGCTAGTATGCATAGCATAATACTCACCTGAGATCAAAGCCCCCTGCTGCGGTGCCCCTACACAGCACCGGCCGGCGTCATTGCTCCCTGAGTTACTTCCTGGTATTGCGGGCTCCGGCACTGTGATTGGCCGGATCCGCGATGATGTCACTCCCTCGCGGGAGCCACCGGTAACGGTACACTCACTGAAGCAAAGGAACGTACGTGCCGTTGCTTTAGTGTGCATGTGCCGATGACATCGGCACATACAGACACAGGGGATATCTCCTAAACCTTGCAAGTTTAGGAGATATCCAGGGTAGCTACAGATAAGCCTTATTATTGGCTTACCTGTAGCTCAAAGTGGATTGAAGGGGTTTACAACCACTTTAAAGTGGTAATTCATTGCACATATATGTAAATTGTTCTGTTGTACTGTTTTAAGCTACCTTTTAGGGGAATTATTCTTCTAAGTCTGGGCTGTTATCCAGCTCTCAGCCGGCCAATTCCCCTTTTCTGTGTATCAATACCACATCACTTACTCCAGTAAAAGTGTATATACTATAAACATATTTGACTTGTGTGACATGTCATTTAAATGTGTTGTGAAGATTTCTGAACCCAGAGTGTCAGGTGGGTTGGAATGTCCAAAGGGTCATGGTGATACAGGTAAATCCCAGCAGTCCCCAAGGGGGCCATGCTACACTGATGATAAGTCACCAATTGCCCAAATCAAGCAAATATGAGGACAAAGGTGGACAGTGAATGTGCTTTAAAAATGTGAAATCTTACACGGGTAAATCTGTAGACTGTTCCCACGGTACAGGAAAGGAGGCAAAACATTAAGCTGGATATATGTTGTGACCTGAAAAATCCTCATTTTACCAATACAATACTGCTTTTCCATTAGTTCTCCTTGAAAGATAGCTGGTCAGTGAAGTCCTTGGACGTACAGTGAATTACTAATTAGATAAAGTAGCAGGTCTGTCAGTGTTCAGTTAATATTACAAAGTAATTCATAATTCACTCTCTTTAATAATTACCTGTAGTGTCGGCACACAGCAGTCCCAAGACCTTCCGATGCAATGCAGTTTTCTGCCCTAGACATAGAGCTTTAAATAAAAATCACTATAACGATTATTATAACGGTGTGTTTTCCACTTCTAATTACTCAACGACAGTGGCACAAATATCAAATGATTTATTTTCCATCTGCTCTACTATACCCCAACTCACTTTGAGAGATAGGATGTCCATAAACATCCAATCATGCACCTTGTTTGGTCATAACTTTACACTAGGTAGGGGTAACAATGAGCGTGTGCATGATCAGATATGGTCATCATTACAAAGGCATTTTGTAACTTAAGGCCAATACTTCTTATTGCAATGGGTGAAAACAAAGGCAAAAAAAAACCCACCTCTGTCTTTTCTGCATAAAAGCACAGCAGAGTGCTTAGCAGAGTGACATATATGTACCCCCCTCTCATCAGCCGCTGTTTTTTTGGGGGGGGGGGGGGGGGACAAAATCTATGGTCAATTGTACAGTTTTAATGGGTAACTATATTGTTTTTACCGTTTTTGTTTGGTTTATTAAACTGGGAGGACTGGGAATTTTTGGCCTGGGGTTGTATCCATGCAATTGGCCTTTTCATGGGAGCAACATATTTTTGTAGGCTAAAGGAAGAGTTTCATGGTGACACAGTGATTGGTGGCCATAGTGAAAGGTGGGATGTTCCTAAAGGACAGAGTTTTTTGTGACATCTTCCAGCACCAGCTTTTGGGCAGGGCCTAAAGCACCCTAGTGGGTACACTGTGGAACTGCACTTGCTAATGCCTGTAACACACGCCAGAGCCCTGATCATGTGGTGGCACTTCAGATTTATAAGTGAGCAGGACAACTTGCACAGTTAACACTTTGCTAAACTTTTCACACTGTTCACACTACTGCATTATGGACCCAACTTCTGTAAGAGATCACCTCTCCCTAGGTGGGCAGCATTTCTGAGCCAGTATCATAGAGCTTGTACTGCTTTCCACCAACTCAGCAGTCCTGGCGCCTTACTCCGAGTGAGAATGCTCCATGTGTTACTAATGGATACAGGAAACACATTTCTCCGTAACTTGTGCTTGTTCTCATCCTAGGCCCCCCCCCCCACCTCTCTCTCTGGGGAGCTGGTCTCTAGCAGCATGTATGCGTTCCTTGATCATCTGATCAAGGGCGAATATTAAAAATGTAAGCACATTGTTTCCCTGGAAGCCCAGGTTCTGAATCTAGAGAAGCAACTGTCCTCACTGAGAAGACCCTCCATACTAAGGAGAGCCAGGAATGTACCCGGTAGGTGCCGGCAGGGGTGAAGACAAAGAGGTGCAGGCACTAGAAACAAGTATATGGGTGACAGTCAGGAAGGATAGAGGGGGAAGTGCCAGGGAGGCCGATCGTGGGCTAGAGCATCCCAATAGATATTCTCCATCGAATGACATTGGTGAAACCGGTCAGGGGCCAGCACTGCTAGAGGTGAGGGACTCTCCTAGCTGCCAGAGGGTGGGAACTCCACCAGTGAGAGAGGGGGGTTTGGGACTTTGAATCAGGCGTGTACACCATTGGTCGGTGCAGAGAACACAATCTTGGTATGAATACATAAACAAGATAAATGCACATCAAATCGATCTTTATTGGATTGTCTGTCGGTATTTGTAACCATGTTGTGACATGATGTAACAATTACTCAATAAAATTCCACAGCAATAATACAGCAAAATTACACAATAAAATTGAGACATACATTATGTACATAATAAAACACAATATGCTCTACGCGTTTTGTGAAAACATCACTTCTTCAGGAGCAGGCGCAATCCAACTATCTATAAAGAACACATATGTAAACATCAGTGTTACTATATCTCAATAGTAATTAAATTATTAGCCCAGAGATGAGCAATCTCAAAAATGAATTGGGTAGTTACTCACGAAAATGGCTCCCATTGTCAGTGCCAGGTGTCGACTACCAAGGCGAACCCCATGGGTATCCACCACAGTAAAAAAAAATTGAATTTCCAGTATGCAGATGAATAATTAGACCCATTCAAAGACCTAAACTTTTTCTATGTATATCACAATGGGAATCAGGGGGCTTCAGTAACCAAAACTGCAGTTTTTATCCTCATGACACATGACAGGAAGCACCCTCATGGCTAACAGAGGACATAATTAGAAATAGACTTGGGAAACTTAACATTAATAAATCTTCGGGACCAGATGGTTTGCACCCAAGGGTACTTAGGGAACTCAGTCAAGTAATTGCCAGACCATTGTTCCTAATTTTTACTGACCAACAAAAAAGACCAATACCACACACTAGAAAATTTCCTCACATTGATCGACGATTGGATGACGGAGAACTCCCTCAAACTCAATGGATCCGAAACCTAACTTCTAATTCTCCACGCAAACCAAAAGAAAAAAAACTCTAGGACAAAAAGCACACCACCCACCATCCTTGGACAAACCATCACCCCAAGCACCAAAGTCAAAAGCCTCTGAGTCATCTTTGACTCAGACATGACTATGGACGCACAAATAGGATCATAGTCAGCGGATCTCACTACCTTCTTTGCCTGTTGCGTAGACTCATCCCCTTCATCCTGGAAGGGGATACAGCAGTAGTAGTCAGAACAATCATCAATTCCTGACTCGACTACGCAAATGCCCTCTACCTCGGACTTCCAAAATACCAAATTTCACGTCTACAAGTCATCCAGAACACAGCAGCTAGACTGCCCACCACCCCATCCTTGAGGACCCTCCATTGGCTAGCCGTGAAGGATCGGGTTACATTCAAGACCCTCTGCCTCACTCACAAATGCACATATGGAAACGCCCTGCAATACCTATGCGAGAAAAGCGAAACACTACACCCCTAGTCGCGCCCTTCGGTCAACTAACCGGTAAGTCTAACTTGAATTTTCAAAGCGCAGCTTTTCCTTGAATTGATTAGAGGTAGAAGTGAACACTGGTGAAACCGGATATACAATGCAATATTTTTTTCAAACTCACCTACTATGTAACAGCATTCCTCTGTGAGATATTTGTGATATATGTTGGCATTAGGAGGGATGTGCAGAGCCTGTGCCCACTCCACCAGTCTGGTGTCCCTTTGTTACCTCACCAGTAACAGAATGGAGTCCTGCCAAACGCATAGCAGGCCTAATGCATGATGATTAACTTTCCTGTACCTTGGAGTCAGAATCCCTGCAGCAGACAACAGGTACTGGCAATAGGTAGTTCCTGCGTGCTGGGGACCCGGCCCTCTCTCCTTTTATATTACACAGGATGGGAGGCCAGACCTCATAAAGACAGAAAACTTGCCCAGAGCAGGCAGTAAAACATTAAGCACTTTGCCCCAACTTGGGTAGCTGAAGCTGGCTAGCTAACTCACAGTGGGCAACCTGCCTACATACTGTTTAAGTTCTCTTCAGGCCTCTGTTGTAAGCTCTGTTCTTTTGATACGCCTTACATGCACCCCCTTTATTGTTCCTTTTAAATTGTCTGGTATGAAGTCTCTAAAGAACTTTTACTGAGGTAGTTAAATGAGATATTTGAGCAGTACCTGATAGCTTTTCCACTCATTCCTAACAAAGCTCTCTAGGTGCCCTTGAATTTTGCCCCATGGGGTAGTCATACTATGTTTAGAAAGTAAAGTCTATACAAGAGACCTTTTCAGTGCAAGGAGTCCATAAATGGCAGTTAATCCGCAAGCAACAGGTAGAACATGTCCATGCAAGTGCATAGGCTTCCTGTCCCATTGAACACCCTAAAATGGCTCCCCACAGAATAACAGATACATTTTGTCAGACTTTTCCCTAATCAACCTCTTAGGTCATTTCATATAATTAGGGGGTCATGCATGCTTTATGTGGGGTGGTAACCTTTCTGAAAAGAGTGGGAAACCCTGCAGTATTAACTCTTCCTTTTTAGGAACTACCAACTCACAGGTCAACCAAGGACACAGCATAATAAGCTTACACTGTAACATATAGCTTGTGCACACAATTACAGTTAAAATGAACAGACTCAGAGCACATACCCCAATGAATGGAAAACTTTTTTCATTTTGATAGCACCTGCTTACAAGTTTCCTTTGTGGCTCTTGGCATGTGGTTACATAACATCTCCAAACTGCTAATTAAGTTGGTGTTAGAAGACTTCCATCTTTCAGATGCTGTTATTACAGGTCTGTAATGGGGAGCAGATAGTTATAGAACACCTAGCTTGTGTCATTGATGTTGATCTTGCTATGATCAATGACTGGATCACGAAGCATCTCTACTCAGGGCTAACAGACCAAAATATCCCACTAGCACTGGCCCAGGGGACAAATGCCCACCTTCCCTCAATCTCAGGCCTCTTCTAAATGCAAGTCAGATCTGCTTAATGTAAATCATTTATGTGCCAATGTTCTAAAAACCTTGCTCTGCTAATCAGTAGCGGCCCGTCCATTAGGTGCGCCCAGCCCTGCCCCCTCTCTCCTCTCCACCCCCTTTATGCAGTGGATAGATTCATGCATAGCACAAATCTATCCATGGCCGCTGTCACCACCCATGTGTTCGGCCCCTTTCGGGACACCAGGCACATGAATTACAGTGGTGGGGTGTATTTTTGAAGCACCTGATTACAGGCATAGGCTCCAATAGGCTTCAAAAATCGAGTTCTGCTGTTGCAACACTGATCCTCCTCCTGGACAATCGGGAAGTGGGTCTGGTACCCGTCACCCGATTGGCTGACAGTACAGGCAATCCCGCAGAAGAGAAGAACCACTCCCAGGAAACATCTTGCTGCCATTCACCCGCTACCTGACCCGCTACTTTGATGGGATACGTTCTGAGCAGACAACCAGCAGGGGTGCAGGATGAGGTGGGGGCTGTGTGCGTCCATGCCGCATGCGAAAGGGGGGTGTTGTCGCTGGATGAGTTCGCTGGCGGGGGGTTGGTTGATTGCCGCCCCTCCCAAAAATAAACCACAAGCCCCCACTGCTCTGCTTATTAATACTGCAACGGTAATAGTGCTTTGCTTTCTCAGTAAGTAAAATTAATTTCACCAGTTTTCACTTCTACCTCCAATCAATTCAAGGAAAAGCTGCGTTTTGAAAATTCAAGTTAGACTTACCGGTAACTTTTTTCCAATGGTCTTTCAGGACAGCACCCGAGAGATCATGGCTCCTCCCCAACAGCAAACCCCTCATCATCCAATGTTTTAACAGGAGGCCTCCACCCAGCTTCCTTCAGTTGTTTGTAGAGAACCTCAAGCCCCAGCTGAAACATAAGGAACAGGTACACCATAGTATATGGGAAAAAAGGCCGGGTCATTGCTGTCCTGATAGACTATTGGAGAACAAGTTACCAGTAAGTCTTACTTGAATTTTCCCAAAATATCTTTCAGGACAGCACCAGAGAGGATAATCGAGACTTGCCCCATTAGGGTGGGACAACAGCCTGTAAGACTTTCCTACCGAAAGCCTGGTTGCCTGCTGCCAGGAGGTCTAACCTAGAATGATGGGCAAAGGTTGTCAGACTCTACCACGTAGCCGCTTTACAGATCTGTTCTGTTCGGAGGTGGCACCAGCTTTCTTTACCAAACTCACTGCCATTTATATCGAGAGATGGGTCTACAGTGACCACGGCAACAGAATAAACAAACACAGAAATTATGGCGCAAACCATGATACAAACAGTGAGGTTACAGAGGTCGTACAGAAATGGTATAGATTGTACCCAATATCTACATTACGAGTTTCGGCAGCAAACTGGGCTTGCCCTATGGCTCTCCGTGGTGAGACGTGAAACCATAGCTTCGTGAGTCCCACTCTCGCCTTTTCCAAAATATTAATAGTAGAAAAGAGAAAAAGAAAATAAATAGAAAGAGGTGTGCGTTGCCCCCGAGTATGAAGAAAGAAGAAGAAGGAGAGAGAGAAAAAAAAAATTAATGTGGAGGAGGGGTAAAGGAAGAGTCCATGTGGGAGGGGGGAGGAAAAGGGGGTGCAGGAGGGGATAAAGGGGGGGTTTCACGAACATGGAACTCCTCCGTAAACCAACAAGTGTAAGTCTCGTGTTTAGGATGGGGGGGGGGGGGGGTTCCTTGGTTCAGTATAGCTGCATCTAAAAAATGCTTAGGTCAGCGTATCTCCTCCTCTGAGGTTCAGTCCTTCTGATTATTTGAACATATTCCACTGCTGCCATGTCTTAGTATACGTTTTCCCCCCTGTCCTGGCTTGTGAGTATTATGTCTTCCATGTGGCTAATGTCGTCTACTTTTTTGAGCCACAGGTCTATTGTCGGCGGGTGTGGGGACTTCCAATTAAGTGGTATACAAGCTTTGACTGCGTCTAGCAGGTGGCGGATAACCAACTTTTTGTAGACAAGTGCAGGGATGTCAGTGGCGTGTAGGAGGAAATATGCCGGTTCTTCGGGGACCGTACGATCCGTAAATTTCTGAACTATACGACAGACCTCTCCCCAGAAGGGCTGAATTTTTGGACAAGGCCAAAAGATGTGGAGCAGGGTGCCTTTCTCCTGTTGACAGCGCCAGCAGAGGTCAGATGTTGTATGGAAAAGCCTGTGGAGTAGGACTGGGGTCCTATACCACCTTGTTAGGATTTTGTAGTTAGTTTCCTGAAATTTGGCACACAAGGATGACTTATGTGTGAATTGGAGAATGTATTTCTTTTTGTCAGTGGTAAAAAGTGGCAGTCTAGTTCCCTCTCCCATTTGATGAGACTCGGAGGTTGATATCCCCTCTGGGGGTGAGATCAGCAAGTTATATGTAAGAGAAAGTGTATGATGTATCACTTCTGTCTCTGTACAGAGCACTTCTAGTGTGGTGAGGGGTCGATTGGAAGAATCGGGAAGTGGAATGCCGTTTAGAAAGTGGGAGAGCTGTTGTGCTCTCAGGATGTCCAGGAGGTACAGTCCACCTGGATCCGAAAGTTCTGCCATTGTCTTCCATCTGCCCAAACTGCTGAAGTGGGACGCTTGGTGTATCTCCTCTTCGTTCAACGCACGGAACTGTTGGTCGTGCATGCCCGGTTCAAATTTTTGCGGTTTGAAAGTGAGGTATGTGATAGTAGGTGTGCGCACACCTTGACAGTGTTCCCTATGAGTGGATGTCGCTTGAGATGTGGCGGTAGAGCCGTGTAGCACCATGGGGCTCTCAGAAGTGGAAAGTCACACTGGGCTTGCTCCAGCTGGGTCCATAGTTTGCTGTCCTGGTGTCAGCACCAGTCAATTAGTCTGCTTAGGTGCACTGCGTGGTAGTAGGAGTGTATCTCAGGCATGGACAACCCCTAGTATTGCTTTGGAAGTGAAAGTGTCTTTTTGTGGATTCTGTTTTTTTTCCCCTGCCCACAGGAACTTTATGAACGCCGAATGTATTTGTCTAAAATATACTGCAACTGCGGGGATATGTACGGGGAGAGCCTGTAGGAGGTATAAAAACTTGGGCAAAATTGTCTTTTTGAGAATGTTGCAACAGCCAAACCAAGAGTATAGGCCACTGTTCCATTATGTGAGTAATTTTTGAACGTTTTTTAGGAGGGGTGGGAAGTTGAATTTAAATAATTGAGCGATGTTTGGGGGGGATGTGCGAACCTAAATACCTTAAGGCCGTGTCTGTCCATTTCAAGTTGAAACTTGCTTTAAGAGATGTAAGTTGTGTTTGTGGTATGCCCATCCCCATAGCTTCTGATTTACTAAAATACATTTTTAAGTTGGATAGTTGGCCGTATGTATCAAATTCTCGCATGAGGTTGGGAAGGGAGACAGCCGGGTTTGTGAGGGAAAACATCAGGTCATCTGCGTATGCCGATACCTTATATTGTGTCTTATGTGCTGCCACTGTTTTCCTTTCTTACTACCGGCAAATAAAACAAAAAATGTGTCTTAATGCCTTAAGTCCTTAGTGACTTTCAGGTAACTTAAAGCCCTGTACACATGATCAGTCTATCCGATGAGAACGGACTGAAGGACCGTTTCATCGGTTAACCGATTAAGCTGACTGATGGTCTGATGTGCCTACACACCATCAGTTAAAAAACTGATCGAGTCCAACGCGGTGACATAAAACACAACGACGTGCTGAGAAAAAATGAAGTTCAATGCTTCCAAGCATGCGTCGACTTGATTCTGAGCATGCGCAGGCTTTTAACTGATGCTTTTGCATACTAACCGTCGGTTTTGACAGATCGGTTAGGCGTCCATCGGTTCAATTTTAAAGCAAGTTCTAAATTTTTCGATCGAAAGGATAACGGACCGATGGGGCCCACACACCATCGGCTTGGACCGATGAAACGGACCTTCAGTCCGTTTCCATCGGTTTTGACTGACCGTGTGTACAAGGTGTAAGACTGTTCTCTTAACATCCAAAGTGTGTAATTCTTCTTCCCCCCCCCCCCCCCCCCCCAATGGATTAGAGCAAAAGGTAGGAAGTATAATCTCCTGAACTCAATTTTGGACCGAAGCGACCTTCAGCAAAAAATTAGGGTCAGTTTTTAAAACAATTCTGTCTGAAAAAAAAAAATGTCTCTCTAATTGACAAGGCTTGAAGCTCACTGATTCTTCAAACTGTCGTTATAGCAACTAAAAAAGTTTTCAGTGTAATCAGTTTCAGTGCGGCTAAATCAATAGATTCAAAAGGTTCCCTGGTCAGGGCCTGTAGAACAACTGATATGTCAAAGTTTGGGAAGCATTTTTCCAAAAATACCCCCAGCACGGCAAAACTGAACTTTGAGGGTACTGACTGCCAAACCTTTATCTGCTCCATCTTGCAGGAATTCCAGGACATAAGAAATATCCTTTGGAAACTGGCCAGACATAGCGCACCAGGAATTTAAACTTTCAAAACTTTGGAATACATTGCTCTGCTAAAACCCTTTCTGCTGCCATACCTGGGGGCTTCCCTCCTCTCGGGAGGAGGCTGCTTTTTCGGTTCCTAATTGACACCCCCCTGCAAAGTGCCGCCCTAGGCCTTGTCGGCCAATTCCAAGATACAGCATTGCGCCTGATTATGTAACTATGTAATAAATAGACAACTGCCTGGAAAAAAAACAAATGTGTGTATGGCCAGTATTAGGCTCCATTCACACCTAAAAGCGGGCGGAATCATGGTGATTCTGCCCATGATTTCAAATCGCTGCAAAACGCATTTGTGATGCCATCACTTTTTAATGGCATCCCAATCGCGATTTTGGAGCCCAATACTGGCCATGCACACTTTTTTTCCTAGGCAGTCGTCCATTTAATTACATAGTTACATAGTCAGGTGGCTCAAATGTATCTAGTTCAACCAGTAGTAAAAATAATGTAAAACCTTCATATACAGAATCCAATACTCACAGTTGATCCAGAGGTAGGCAAAAACCCTATAAAGCATGGTCCAATTTTCTCCAGCAGGGTAAAAATAAATGCCTTCTCTATTTCCAGAAGGCAATTGGCAAATTACTCCCTGGATCAGCAAATTCTGGTGTAATTACCTATAAAAGGTAATATCCAGTTATATTCTGTGCATTTAGGAATGCATCCAGCCCTCTTTAAAACATTCTACTGAGCTGGCTAGAACTGTTTCTTGAAGAAGTCTATTCCTCATTTTCACAGCTTCGACTTACCTCTCCATATAAGATTTGATATTTGAAAGGATTGTTAAAACACAATACAGAAGGCAAATCTACCCCCAATGGGAACGAGGGACACCTATCAGCACATGTAGGCATAGGACACACCCTCTGCCACGCTCTCTTAGGGCCCTTTCACACGTGCGGACCGTACATTAGATCCGTTCAGTCATGTTTTTTTATCATCAGTTGTTGTCAGTAAACATCAGTTTTCATCCTTTTTCACTTCCGTTTTTCATCCGTTGTCATCCGTTTTTCATCCGTTGTCATCCGTTTTTCATCCGTTGTCATCTGTTTTTCATCCGTTGTCATCCGTTTTTTATCCGTTGCTATCCGTTTTTCATCCGTTTTCCATCTGTTTTTCATCCGTTTTGTCCGTTTTTCATCCGTATAGGTCCGTTTTTTTTTTTGAGCTGGCTAGAACTGTTTCTTGAAGAAGTCTATTCCTCATTTTCACAGCTTCGACTTACCTCTTCATATAAGATTTGTTATTTGAAAGGATTGTTAAAACACAATACAGAAGGCAAATCTACCCCCAATGGGAACGAGGGACACCTATCAGCACATGTATGTAGGCATAGGACACACCCTCTGCCACACTCTCTTAGGGCCCTTTCACACGTGCGGACCGTACATTAGATCCGTTCAGTCACGTTTTTTTATCATCAGTTGTTGTCAGTAAACATCAGTTTTCATCCTTTTTCACTTCCGTTTTTCATCTGTTGTCATCCGTTTTTCATCGGTTGTCATCTGTTTTTCATCCGTTGTCATCCGTTTTTTATCCGTTGCCATCCGTTTTCCATCCGTTTTTCATCCGTATAGGTCCTTTTTTTTTTTTTAGAACTTTATTTAATAGTTTTTTTATGAATTTTGATGAAAAACGGATGTCAGGGGATCGTTTTTTTAACGGATCGTCCGCTAACATCCGTTTTTCGTCCGTTCCGTTCTTTTTACGGAAGAAAAATAGGGTTTTCTTCCGTTGAAAAAAAAACAGAGCTTAACGGAGACGGATGTTAATGGACGTTAGCGGATGCTCATCCGCTAACGTCCGCTATCCCATAGGAAAGCATTGCAGTCCATTTTAATCCGTAAACGGACGTATGAAAAAACGGACGAACGGTCCGCACGTGTGAAAGGGCCCTTAAAAGGAGAATTATTCAACAATAATGATGATTAGGTAACCCTACAAGTGCTTTTTTTTACCACTAATATTCCTTTATACTGGCATTTGAAATTTACAAATGCAGAAATTTAGAAATTGGATGAAAGGTTTAGCACTGGGAAACACTGTTTGAAAGATAAATTGTGCATTTTATATACAACTATATAGACCAAAATGAGGGACAAATGAGGAGAATAGAGGGACTTTGTTCCAAATCAGGGACAGTTGGGAGCTATGCTTTCAGTGTATAACATCCTTTGGAAAAGTTAAACAATTAAAAGTGGTTATTTAAAAAATGCACCTTGCATCATGAAAGTGTTCAAACTTTTGCAAATCAACTAGTCATTTCAATCACTGAATCAGTCCTGAAAAATGTGACTCAAGTGACCAAACTGGTATGGAAAATCAAATGATAATTGCTAGATTTAATCAGAATGTCAAAAAGTCGTTTGACCAGCATGAAGGTAATTTCTGACTGATAATTGACTTGCTTACCATAGACTCAAATCACTACGTAAGAACACATTTATTATTTGCCATTCCAATTTTTTTCATTATAGTTGAGTGAATTCACCTTTTTATCTTAGTAGTCTTTGGACAGGAAAGCCAATCGCAGATATACCAATGACCACTAAAGGGACCAATTAAAACATTTCTAAATAAATGAATGTAGCCAAAATATGGCACAGCATCAACGGCTGCTCTAAGGAAAATGACAATGGCCCAGATTCAGGTACGATTTGCCCCTTTTTTACGGAGGCACAGGGCAGCGTTTTTGCCCTGCGCCCTCGCAAATTATCTGCGCTGCGCGCGATTCACGGAGCAGTAGCTCCGTAAATTGCGTATGCGCTCTTTAAAATTGCCCTGCGTAAGGGCGCCTAATGTAAATGATCCCGTAGGGGGCGGGAATCATTTAAATTAGGCGCGCTCCCACGCCGAGCGTAGAGCGCATGCTCTGTCGGGAAACTTTCCCGACGTGCATTGCGGCAAATGACGTCGCAAGGACGTCATTTGCTTCCAAGTGAACGTGAATGGCGTCCAGCGCCATTCACGAATCACTTACGCAAACGACGTGAAATTCAAATTTACGATGCGGGAACGGCGTGTATACTTTAGCACTGGCTGCCCCTACTATTAGAAGGGGCAGCCTTACGCTAAAGACGCCGTACGGAAACTCCGTAACTTGCGTACGCAGGGCCCGCGCAACATTGTGAATCGGTGTTACTATGCAATTTGTATACTATACACTGAGCACAATGGGAGCGCCCCCTAGCGGCCATCGCAAGAATGCAGCCTAAAATCTGAACAGCCTAAAATCTAAGAGCCTTATGCCACGCAGATTTTAGGCTGCAGTCGGCGTTATGATGTTCCTGAATCAGGAGCATTCGTAACGCCGGAGCAAGTAAGCAATTGCGCTGTGTAACCTATGATTACGCAGGCGCAATTGCTTCTTGAATCTGGGCCAATGGCAACTCAAAATGTGTATTTATCGTGGATATACTGTATGTACCCTTTAAGTGTAACGCAGTTCACTTATTAGTCGATTGTGCATTGTATGCTTTAGTAATCTGTGGTAATTGATCCCGTATTGTATCCCGTTTTCAGTTGATCGATGCACATTACAGTGAATTTTTGCCAACAGTAATGAATAGTGTCTGTACAAGGAGGATCCAGCAGTCTTGTTATCATTACTCTTTTATCCGAATTAGATTTAATTCTGCGTCATATTGATCCATTATGGGGGATCCCCGTCTAAGTGATTACACTATTGATCTGTATTGGGTCCAGGCAGATAATGGTTTAGTCCATACATCCATGAAACTCAAGTCAGACAGCTGAGGGCTATGTTGTTTTGTGCTCTCAGCAAGCCAATTGAGTTAAAAAGCGATTTGCATTTGCGGTGACATTTTATTGAAGGCTAAATGTTCAGAAGATGCGATACTAACTCGATTTCCAGTGACAGCGCAGAATATTCATAACTGCATTAAGGTCACAGAGGATATGTTCAGTTGTGCAAGAACGATCTGTAATATGGAAGAGAGGTCCCTTAACCCTGTGTGCGGCAAAGAGCGTCATCGAAAAAATGTCAGCATGTGTTGGCGTCAGAGAGAAGTCTCTGAGAAATTATTCAGTGTGATCTTTTTTTTATCTGACATGCCGTGATTTATTTATTAAATGGAAGTTGTATGATCGGTGTATATTCCTACATACTATACATGAGAAATGTCAGGATGTGACCCTGAAAATCATAATGACCTGGCATCTCAGTATTTACACCCAAATCTCAACGTTACTATTCCAGTACTTTTTTAAAACGTATTCTGTGATTGTCATGAACTGTTTGTTAAAGGGTCAGTTAACCCAAAAGTAATTCTTTATTCTCTTAAAAATCTTTCACAAATGCCTGGCTATAATATTAAAGCGGTTGTAAACCACATAAACTTTTTTTTTTTTTTTTTAAACCTGCAAGGCAAAAGGCATAATAGGCTAGTATGCACCGCATACTAGCCGATTATGAAATACTTACCTCGGAACGAGGTGAACACCACTTACCTGGTCCACGCCGAGCAGGATATCATCTTGCTCCGGCGTGTCTTCCGGGTATCGCCGCTCCAGCGCTGTGATTGGCTGGACGTGCGCGCGGGAGATTGAAAATCGGCAGGGTCCGGCGGATGCCGGTCCTTACGCCGTGGATAACCCCCTGCGCATGCGCCGCCCGCATGCGAGGGGAATATCTCCTAAACCGTACAGGTTTAGGAGATATTCTTTATACCTACAGGTAAGCCTTCTTATAGGCTTACCTGTAGGTAAAAGTGAAAAATAAGGGTTTACAACCACTTTAACACTCTGGCCTCAATACTTACAAAAAAAATAAAACAGAAATCGGACATCCTTAGATTTGTTATGAACCCACAAATTCCTGTAATATATGCTAATTTACTAAGACTGGAGAGTACAAAATCTGGTGTAGCTCTCCATAGAAACCAATCGGCCACTGGCGTAGTGCCAGGGGTTACAGGGGTCTTAATTGTAACCTGGCCCCATGCTCCAGGGGACCTATGTGGCTTCCATGTTTTACACCTGGACAGGAGGGGGTGGCATATATACAAACTGATCCCCTCCATTTTCTTCCTACAGCTGCTGATAGCACAGGAGAAAAGTGGAGGGAATCGATTTATGAATATGCCATCCCTCCTGTCCAGGTTAGGCACCTCTGCCCCCTGGGCCCCCTGTGTGCTCCCTTGGTCCCCCCTCTCCTCTACATCTTGCTGCTGCGGGGGGGATGTGTCGGGATGGAGAGCCAGGGAAGGGGCTGGTAAATATGTAATTTACTGTCTCCTTCCTTTTCAGAAAAAACACAGTGAGTGAATGGTACTAATGACTCCGGGTTTCATTCATACCTTAAAGGGGTTGGAAAGGCAGCCCCCTTACCTGAGCTCCGTCTCTCTCCAGCGATGTTGCACGAGTGTCTCATCTGCCTGGGACACCCCCCCTCATTGGCTGAGACAGCAGCATGGCGCCATTGGTTCCTGCTGCTGTTAATTAAAAGCAGTCAGCTGATCAGGGGAGAGAGGGGGCAGGGCTGGGATGGGGCTTTGTGTCTAAATGGACACAGAGTGGTGACTCAGCTTGGGTGTCCCCATAGCAAGCTGCTTCCTGTGGGGGGAACTTGGCAGGAGGGAGGGGCCAGAAGCTTTGGCGAGGAACCTGAGAAGAGGAGGATCTGGGCTTCTCTGTGCAAATCTACTGCAACAGATCAGGTAAGTATAACATATTTGTTATTATTAAAGCAAAAAACACGAGCCTTTACAAACACTTTAAGCATAGTAAACAGTTTACTACAGGGCTCGACAAATCCCGGTCGCCAGGTCGCCATGGCGACTAGAAATAGGGTCCTGGCGACTTGGCTTGGAAGGGGGCCATCTGCCAAAGGCCAAAGGCACCCTCTAACAGGATCATTCCATAACCACTTGCATTAGCAGCCCTGATGAAGGGAAAGTCCCTAGGCCCCCAAAACGCGTTGGCCTCTTTCTATTGCTAAAATTGCAATAAAATACCTTTATACCTACCTTTACTGGATACCGGGCGCTCCTTTACTTTCACTTCTTTCGTACCATTTAGTTAGGCCTTGCAAGTTATTTGCTTAACCACTTCAGCCCCGGAAGAATTTACCCCTTCCTGACCAAAGCATTTTTTGCAATTCGGCACTGCGTCGCTTTAACTGACAATTGCCCGATCGTGCGACGTTGCACCCAAACAAAATTTATGTCCTTTTCCCCCCACAAATAGAGCTTTCTTTTGGTGGTATTTGATCACCTCTGCGATTTTTACTTTTTTGCGCTATAAACAAAAGAAGAGTGACAATTTTGAAAATAAAAGCAATATTTTTTACATTATGCTATAATAAATATCCCCAAAAAATATATACAAAAAAAACTACATTTTTCCTCAGTTTAGGCTGATATATATTCTTCTACATATTTTTGGTAAAAAAAAAAATCTCAATAAGCGTATATATTGATCGGTTTGCGCAAAAGTTATAGTGTCTACAAAAATAGGGGATAGTTTTATGGTATTTTTATCATATGTATTTTTTTTTTTACTAGTAACTGCGATTTTTATCAGAACTGCAACATTATGGCTGACACATCGGCCACTTTTGATGCCATTTTGGAACCATTGTCATTTATACAGCAATTAGTGCCATAAAAATGGACTGATTACTGTGTAAATGACACTGGCAGGGAAGGGGTTAACCACTAGGGGGTGAGGAAGAAGGTAAGTGTGACCTAGGGAGTGATTCTAACTGTGGGGGGGGGCTGGGCTACAAATGACACAACAGTGATCACTGCTCCCGATGATAGGGAGCAGTAGATCACTGTCCTGTCACTAGGCAGATTAGGGAAATGCCTTGTTTACATAGGCATCTCCCCGTTCTGCCTCTCCGTGACACGATCGCAGGCTGCCGGCGAACATCAAGTTTGCGGGGCACGCGGGCACAGCTTCTTAAAGGAGATGTACCTGTAAGCCCACTTGCTCACCGCTGCCATTCTGCCAACGTATATTGGCGTGCATCGGTCGGCAAGTGGTTAAAAAAAAAAAAAAAAAAAGGGGTGCCAAACCAAATCTTTGATCGCTTTCATTGCTGTTCAGGAAACTCTCCAACCCTCAAAATGTTGCTTACCCCTGCTCCAGTGTATTCAAACGAATTGGAGAGGTATATCAAAATGTAGACAGTTTCTCCAAAATCTTTAAATTACCCTCTCAATATGTAAATAAAGATCTAAAAACAGTCACTTGGAGTATATTGGTGTGCAGGGCCCACATGCTTCAAGCTATGCCTCTGCAATCGGCTTTCAGTTTTTTTTTTTTGTCAAAGCTTAACCACTTAACCCCCGGACCATATTGCTGCCCAAAGACCAGAGCACTTTTTGCGATTCGGTACTGCGCTGCTTTAACTGACAATTGCGCGGTCGTGCGACGTGGCTCCCAAACAAAATTGGCGTACTTTTTTTCCCACAAATAGAGCTTTCTTTTGGTGGTATTTGGTCACCTCTGCGGTTTTTATTTTTTGCGCTATAAACAAAAATAGAGCGACAATTTTGAAAAAAATTAATATTTTTTACTTTTTTGCTGTAATAAATATCCCCCAAAAATATATAAAAAAAACATTTTTTTTCCTCAGTTTAGGACGATATGTATTCTTCTACATATTTTTCGTAAAAAAAAACCGCAATAAGCGTTTATGGATTGGTTTGCGCAAAAGTTATAGCGTTTACAAAATAGGGGGTATTTTTATGGCATTTTTATTAATATATTTATTTTACTAGTAATGGCGGCGATCAGCGGGTTTTTTTTCGGTACTGCGACATTATGGCGGACACTTCGGACACTTTTGACACATTTTTGGGACCATTGGCATTTTTATAGCGATCAGTGCTATAAAAATGCATTGGATTACTATAAAAATGCCACTGGCAGTGAAGGGGTTAACACTAGGGGGCGGGGAAGGGGTTAAGTATGTCCCTGGGTGTGTTCTTACTGTGGGGGGGGGGGGGTGGCCTCACTAGGGGAAACACTGATCCTCTGTTCATACATTGTATGAACAGAGGATCAGCGTTTCCCCCCCTGACAGGACCGGGAGCTGTGTGTTTACACAGCTCCTGTCCCCCGCACGGGAGTCACGGACGAGCGGGGGCCGCTCAAAGAGCTACGGGCTACTCGCCCAGGAGAGCCGACCTGCCGCCGTAGAATGACGGCGGCTGGTCGGCAAGTAGTTAATTGAGCAAGTTGAAGTTAGAAGCAGATTGGCTACCATGCACAGCTGCTCCAGATTTTGCATTCTCCAGTTTATTTACTCCACTGGTATGTTTAATATGGGGGCAAAAGACATTTGATACACTGATGCACTATATACATTAAAACTAATGAAGGGTTTGGAAATGCCCAATTTAATAGCATACCACTGACCAGGTCAACCAACTTAGATACCACCAAGCACACTACAGTGTCTTGAAAAAGTATTCATACCCCTTGAAATTTTCCACATTTTGTCATGTTACAACCAAAAAAACAAAAATGTAATTTATTGGGATTTTATTTGACAGACCAACAGAAAGTGGCACATAATTGTGAAGTGGAAGAAAAATTATATACAATTTTCAATTTCTTTTTACAAATAAAATGTGAAAAGTGTGGCTTGCATTTGTATTCAGCCCCCTGAGTCAATACTTTGTAGAACCATCTTTCTCTGCAATTACAGCTGCAAATCTTAATGGGTGTGTCTTTACTAGCTTTGCACATCTAGAGAGCAGTGGAGGCTGGTGCTCCATTCTGGGGGGGAGGGGCGGCAAACAAGTGAAGTGAAGGACACAGCCGTATCCTGGGACATGTGATGCGGCGGAATCCGGGAGGACGTGCAACTGCACCAATTTGAAGGGTCTGGTGTGCCTGCCAGAATGAGCCAAGCCGATCATGAAGGGAAGCCAACTGGGAAGCGGGACCGAAGACCAGGGGAGCCGAGCCAAAAAGTGTCAGGCATGCCTGGATTATGTGCAGCACCAAGCCGGATGGGAGGAAGAAGAATAGAAGACCTTGTTTCACCTCTCGGCCAATCAGGACTGCTTCCTAATTGGTCAGGAGGACCAATAACAACCATGGTGCTGTGATCATTGAAGCTCTAACACCAGTGATTTCCCTGATAAATTGCCCCCCCCCCAAAAAAAATATTTTCTGGTAGTGCCCCTCCCGAGACTAGACAGCACTGATGGACGGAACAGATATGCAGCACCGATGGGCTCTGATAGGCAGCATTGGGGGGCACTGGTGGTCATCACTGTTGGGCACTGACAGGCATCACAGGTCCTGATTATCTGTGCAGATCTCCCCTGTAAGGAAAGCTGCTTATGGGCTGTGCCAATGACCAGCATTTCCTATTTACACTGTAATCAGCTGTGATTGAACACAGCTGATCACAGAATAAAGAGCCCATGTCCAGGGCTGGACTGGGACAAAAATGTGGCCCTGGACTTCATCTAGACTGGCCCACTTTGACAGGTCTCTCCCACAGCGGCCAGACAACTCCCGCACCCCCCCGGCCACCCAAGCCCCCTCTCCCCCTTCACTAGCCGTTTTACTGCTCTTATAGGCAGTACCAGTGGGGAAGCTAGACATTATTTCTCCCGGGGCAAAGAATCAGTTTGGTGCCCCCCCCTTATAGAACAAGATTAGGCAGAAGTGAGAAGCTCCCAGGCCGCCGTCACTGAAGCCGGCCCACTGAGCCATCGGCCCACCGGGAAACTCCCTGTAGTCCCAATGGCCAGTCCATCTCTGCCCATGTCATAGGCTTTGTACCATGATTGGTGATGTGGTGAGCCCAAGGGACTATCAGGGCCATGCACTAGTGGCCTGTTCCAACTGGATGTCATATGACGTCCTTCAGAACAGTGAAGCCATCATTTTGCTATAGGCCGGGCAGGAAGTAGCTAAACTATCACCTATGGAAAACATAGGGTGCCAAAGTTTGTTGTCGTTTCATGGTTGTAGGCAACCTTAAAGTTTTACATGTTTGGTATCTATTTACTTAATTATTTATCTTTGATATTTGAAAAAAAAAAGAAAGAAAAGTAGTAATTTATTAAATTTTTGTTACCTAAATGTATTTTTTACTGAAATTGTGGGTTTCTGAAATCGTTGCACTAATATCGTACAACGTGAAATATATAATGTTTTTGGGTGTTTATGTACGGTAATCTTCAGGCCTGAAATTATTTTTTAAAAACATGCAAAAACAAACAAACAAACACAAAAACAGATTTGGCAGTGAAAGGATTAAAGCAACCCTTTCTTTACGTTAGTGTTTACAGAAGTCACTGCTAATTATGAACTCTGCATATAAACAATTTACTGGTGCATACACAGTGAACAAAAATACCAATTCAGCTTGTCCCTTGAGACTCAATTATGGGTGTCACTATTTTAGCTGTCACTCAATATAGAAAAGGTAATGCCTGACTTTCAATCATAGCCTACATGTCGAAAGACACTTGTGTTAGTCATATGTTGCTGCTTTCTACATACTTCAGCAGCCACGGGAAGTGGATAGAGATGGAAATAAGGTCTTAGCTGATGACTTTTTAAAAAGTAAATATTTGCATATGAGTAGCAGCATAGCTCCCAACTGTCCCCGATTTGGAGGGACTGTCCCTGATTTGGAACAAAGTCCCTCTGTCCCTCTTTCCTGCTCATGTGTCCCTCATTTTGGTCTGATCTATATAGTTGTATATAAAATGCACTTTTTATCTACCAATAAGTGTTTCCCAGAGCTAAACCTTTCATCCAATTTCTAAATTGCTGCATTTGTAAATTTTAAAAGCCAATATAAAGGAATAGTTGTGGTAAAAAAAATGCCCTTGTGGATTTAATTAACCTTTTTGTTGGGGGTTTATTTTCCTTCAAGGGGGTGTGGCAGGGGGAGTGTCCTATGCCTACATACGTTTGTTAGTAGGTGTCCCTCATTCCCATCTCAAAATGTTGGGAGGTATGTAGCAGTGTCATTTAAGGCTGTATATTTTGGAGAAAGGAGTGTATCTGAAATAGATGGAGCGGATTATGAGGGTACCACTCAGGGCCGGATTTGCTCTCCCTGCCGCCCCAAGGCCAGGTTCCGCAATGCACCCCCTCCCTGCCAACCGAAACCCCCCCCCCCCCAAATCAACGGAGAATGAGCGGCACGGTTAGTTAAAATATTTTTTTTTTTTTTACTTTTTTATCATTTTTTTTTATTATTAGTACCTTGTCGCTTACTTTTTTACATTTTTGTATCATTTTCTTATTGTTTTCCTTATTATTTTTCTTATTCTTTACTTTTTTATTTTATTATTTAATTATTATTTCTTATTATTTATATATTTTTTATCAATTTTGTTCACTTAACTTTTTTGCTATCACACAGGAGAAAACAATTCCCTGTGTGATTGCAATTGGAGGTGACATGTTCTCTTTATTGACCCTGTCACCTCCAAAACAGGAGTCCTAGCACTGTGCTAGAACTCCTATCACAGCTGAGATGGGAAGAGCACAGCTCTCCCCTCTCTCTGTGTACATCGGCAGCAGGGACAGGAGACATACTCGGTGGCCGGGGGGAGGCCGGAGTCCCGAAGACAGAGTCAGCAAAGAGAGGTATGTGGGGTGGGGGGAGAGGGGAGGACGGACGGGAGCACACATTTTACAAGTGATTTCGGCGACATTGCCGCAATCACTTGTTAATGAGCGAGCGGATTCCCCCATAACTGTATGTTCCAGGCATCGGGGGACTCCATGCCACTGCCGCTCCTTGGCACCCTGCCGCCCCAAGGCCTGGCCTCAGTGGCCTTGTGGGAAATCCGGGCCTGGTACCACTGTATGTACATGCTTTTGGAAATGATAAGGTTTACTTTAAGATGTCTGAAGAAGAATGGGAAGGTTCCCCAGTGGGGCTTTGGACAGCAGTGTAATATAGTTGGAAAATTGGCAAGATGTCTATGCTGGAGGTACCAAATCCATTCCCAGCAAATAAAATGCAGATTTATTTCAGTGTGCACAGGGAGAGGGGCTTGTGGTAAAGGAAACCTGCACTGACATAATATGGAGGCTACTGTTTCTGGTTTCTGACTATTTCAGTACTTTTGGAGATACAACTTTATTCCTATAAAAAAAGTCAGGGGCACAATCTAAAGAGTATGTCTTATAAGCCCAGGTTGTTCAGCTGACATGGTTGCCACCAAACCAGCTGCTGAGAAGGCCTGTGTGCTTGTAATCAAACTGAAAAACTAGGAAAACTTTAGAGGTCCAGCTCACGTCTAGTCCATTCACACTGTGTTCAATCAAGCCCTGATGAAGTAAATGTTTTTGGACCCCCATAACACATTGGGTACTGTTTGGAATGTCCACCTGCAATATGGTTGTATCTGGACCTCTTAGCGGAGGTGTGGTGATTCCAGTTTTGTTACATTACAAGGCAAGGAGAGATTGGAGCTCCTCTGGGGTGTAGAAGCTGCCTGCCCGGGAACGAGATCTTTTACATCAACAATTTAATCCATTCCCACCCAGTCTTGGTGTCCCTTTAATAAAGGTCTGTATGTCCAGGATTGGCAATTATGTGACCATTGTGATTGGCTGTCACAGTGGTCACATGATTGGGAGCCGGTGACTTGTCCTCAATGTTCCCCTAACAGGGAAGTTCCTTCACTGACTGCGCAGGCACAAACTTCCCGACTGAAATCCACAAACCTCGCCCGGCATCCAGGCTCATTCTTTAACATCCCCGTGGATTGGAGGATGTTAAAAAAAGAGCCAGGAGGCCGAGCAAACGGAGTGAGCGTCCGAGCGCAGCGAGGATGTGAGGCCGACTGGCCACTTACCTCGAAATCCACGTCGCCCTGGATGCCGGCCGCGGTTCGGGGATTTCCGTCAGCAAGTTTGCGCCTGCGCAGTCAGTGAAGGAACTTTCCCGATAGCTGGAACCCTCTCAGCACATCAGTTTGCGCATGCGCTGGAACTTCCACGATAGCTGGAACCAGCACGGCAGATCACCGGCCTCACCAGCTACCGATAGTTAGTGGAGACCGAGAGCTGTTCTTTTTACAGCATGGAAATACAGCTCTCAGCATAGAAAAATAGAGCTGCCAAGAGACACTCATGTGCGGCATGTGGGGGGCATCAAGTCCACCGTTCATATGTGTGACAAAAGGTTAAGATAGCAATACCAATAAGATCGCTTTACAGGTCCAGCGCCATTTTTCTACTTTCCACAATACTTTCATTGTCACTGACCTATCACACCTGACTCGCAAGGCAGTTCATACTGAAAGTTAATGACACCTCCAAATCAGTTTGCATATCGCAGCCAAAACTGTCAATTTGGACAGGAATCGGATTGCATGGGTGTAAACACCCATGCGATCCAAATATGGATCGGAGCAAAATAGGGTCCTGTGCAAGTTTGGTCCAAATGCGATGCAAATTCAGCCATACTATCTGTATGGCTGAAATCGCATCACATAGACATTGCATGTGATTTGCACTGCAGTGCGGTGCAAATCACATGCGATCTCGCACTGGTGTGAACCGAGCCTCAATCTGCAATGTATCATGTAGGGTGTAGAATGACTAGGCTCACTCGAAAGTCCTTGATAATGTCCGCATGGAAGAGCAAATTCAGAAGCTGGCACTGTGGCTTGCCAGGATGGATGCTTATTGTGTAAGTCATGTCTGTGCTTCCACTAATTATTCTGACATCACTAGAAGATGGAATAATCTCCCCAGATTTATGTGACATAGCGCAGACTGCCGCGTCCCCTCTCTCTGCTAGTGCGTTAACCCTGCCTTGTCAGGATCACGCCAAGTGCTCTACATCATGTTTAATATCGAGCAACAGAGTTTTGGCGGACAAGGTTATAGACGGCCATCTCATTGATTTTATTTGAGAACTCAGAGGACTTAAAGCCTTGCTCCAGCCAAGGCCATTTTTCAGCTTTGGATAGAATGGGGAAGAGTTTACATTTCTGCCAAGTTTTTATTTTTTCTGCAACCCCACTAGGGATATTTTCCCTCACTTCCTGTCCATGTGACGCTCATACCAGAAATTGGTTGGAGTGCGGCTGTCACCAGGACAGGAAGGCACAGACCGAAGTAAAAGTGTCAGAAGTTATTGCCCTTATAATGTCTGTAGCCACTGGATACATTTCCCGTCATTTCCTGGCCTGACAGGAGGAAGAGTGAGGCCCCGTACACACGGCCGAGAAACTCGACGAGCAAAACACATCGTTTTGCTCGTCAAGTTCCTTGTGAAGCCGCCGAGGATCTCGGCGAGCCAAGTTTCCCGGTTGACTAACGAGGAAATAGAGAACATGTTCTCTATTTGGCCCGACGAGATCCTTGTCGGTTTCCTCGGCTGAAAGTGTACACACGGCCGGGTTTCTCGGCAGAATACAGCTCCGATCGAGTTTCTGGCTGAATTCTGCCGAGAAACTCGGTCGTGTGTACTGGGCCTCAGATCTCCACTATAAAGGACACAGATGGCAATAAAAAATACAACAGATGCTCTAAACTGTTCTGGGCAAAAGTTTAGGGAAAGATTGCGAGGCTGAAAGAGAAAAATCTTATAATGTGTGGCCAGCTTTAGTCAAATAGTTTTGAGAATGACACAAATAATACATTTTCATAAAGTTTGCTGCTTCAGTGTTTTTAGATCTGTTTTGTCAGATGTTACTATGGTATACTGAAGAATAATTACAAGCATTTCATAAGTGTCAAAGGCTTTTATTGCCAATTACATTTTATGCAAAGAAGCAATATTTTCAGTGTTGACCCTTCTTTTTCAAGACCTCTGCGATTTGCCCTGGCATGCTGTCAATCAACTTCTGGGCCACACCCTGACTAATGGCAGCCCATTCTTGCTCGGAGTTTGTCAGAATTTGTGGGGTTTTTCTTGTTCACCCGCCTCTTAAAGGGGTTTTAAAGGAAAAAAAATGTTTTCCCTAAACAGCTTCCTTTACCTTAGTGCAGTCCTCCTTCACTTACCTCATCCTTCGATTTTGCTTTTAAATGTCCTTATTTCTTCTGAGAAATCCTCACTTCCTGTTCTTCTGTCTGTAACTCCACACAGTAATGCAAGGCTTTCTCCCTGGTGTGGAGGGGGCGAGCAGGCAAGTCAGAACACTCTCTGCTTTGCAGATAGACAAAGCAGCTGTGTGTTATGCCTTGTTTCCACTGAACGGAACGGTTCGGGTCAGTAGATTTGGAACGGTTTAGAACGGACCGGTCTATTCTCGTGAGCGTTTCCACTGCAAATCGGACCGTCTGGACCATACAGGATTTAGAAAAAATGCCTAGCACGTCCACCAATCAGTGGAATGTATTGCATCTCCGCCCTAATGGACCCGTTCCATTTTCTATGGCCCCACATCTGAAGCAGGACCCAGAATGGTCCGGTACGGTTCGGTTTTATGGCACACTTTCATAATGGAAAAACCCAAAATAGCGTACCAAACCGAACCGTACCGAACCGATACGCTCAGTGGAAACGAGGCATTAGTGGGCGGTCCTGACACTCCTGCTCGTCCCCTCCCCCCTCAAGAGACTTTCTCCACACCAGGGAGAAAGCCTTGCATCACTGTGTGGAGTTACAGACAGAAGAACAGGAAGTGAGGATTTCTCAGAAGAAATAAGGACATTTAAAAGCAAAATCGAAGGATGAGGCAAGTGAAGGAGGAAACTATTTAGGGGGAAAAAATATCTTTTTCAACCCCTTTAAGGATTGACCACAAGTTCTCAATGGGATTAAAGTCTGGGGAGTTTCCTGGCCATGGACCCAAAATTTCGATATTTTGTTCCCCAAGCCACTTAGGCCCGGATTCACAAAGACTTACGCCGACGTATCTAATGATACGCTGCGTAAGTCCACGGACGCACCGTCGTATCTATGCGCCTAATTCACAGTACAAGATACACCTGAATTTTGGCTTCCTACAACCGACGTAAGTCTCCTACGCCGTTGTATCTTGGGTGCATATTTACGCTGGCCGCAAGGGGCGCTTCCATTGATTTACGCGTCGAATATGTAAATGAGCACGATACGCCGATTCACGAACGTACTTACGCCCATCGCAGTTATCTACTCCGTTTACGTAAGGCGTACGTCCGGCGTAAGTTTACCCCTCATAAAGCAGGGGTAAGTCATGTTAAGGTATGGACGTCGGAACAGCCATTGTATTTTAAGTTGTTTACGTAAGTCGTACGTGAATGGGGCTGGGCATAATTTACAAATTTGTGGAAGATAAGGTTTTTTTGAGCCATCTCCAGTTGGTTTCCAGTACCCATGCCAGGGTTCTCACTTACCTGAACCAGATCATGTTTGGATGCTTGGAGGATCTTTTATGATTGCCATATCCAAGGTTTACTAGGATCTTCAGTATTGGAGTAGTCGGTGGCCGATGAACATCTGGTCTTCCTGCCCTTTCCTGGGTTGACAACATCTGACTGCCTAGGAGGTAGACTCCATTTCCTTCTGGACTTCCGGTGACATCTCTGTGGGACATTCCAAGATTGATCGATCCACTGTCGTACGACATTTGGGTCCAACGGTTGCAGTAAGCGCATATGTATTTTAGCTCATATTTGAAGATTTATGTTGGGAAGTTCCTCACCATCTCATGACATCTTCATTGTTTTATTGTTTATGGACACTACATTACATTTTTGTTTATATTGTTCACTTTATTGATTTGAATTTCTCATTTTGTTGTGGCGCAATTTTTGCCATTACATCCTTTGTGTCACAATATGTGGTCACACCCCATTAGGTGTATACAGCCATTGCTTTTTGGCTCACACGTAGCTCTACATTACTATCCACATTTGTCTGAGTTTTGTCACATTCCTGTGTAGCTGCTTCACTCTCGTTCAGGGTTGATTCTTTGTTACACTTATTTTTGTTTTTGGGTAGCGTACATATTTTTTCCCTTTACAGCTGACCTCTAGTTTCTGCCCCCCCCCCCCCCCAGCCATGCCATGAACTGAATGGGTGGCTGCGAAGAAGAGGCTGAATAGGCAGCCACAGGCTCCAGGAACAGCCCAGCTGGGCAGCCACAGGCTCCAGGGACAGCCCTGCTGGGAAGCCGCAAGAAAGATGGGGTGAGCGGTGCGGGCTTCAGGAACAGCCCAGGATTCAATGACCCCTGGCAAATCATCATTCGACCCCCAGGTTGGGAACCACTGGCCTATGTAAACAAGGCGGATCCATGTTCTGAAAGGGGAGGAGGGAGAGAGAGCAGCTGTTCCTAGTGATGAAGAACAGCGATCTCTCTCTACTCCCAGTCAGTCCACTCCCCCAACAGTTAGAAAACACTTCCCTAGTCCCTAAATCTTTCCCCTATTTTGTAACTGCTATAACTTTTGTGCAAACCAATCAATTTACGCTTATTGCATTTTTTTTACCAAAAATATGTAGCAGAAAACATATTGGTTTAAACTGATAAATAGATTAGTTTTTTTATATATTTTTTTGGGATATGTATTATAGCAGAAAGTAAAAAAAAAATATATATATATATATATACCGGTATATATATATATATATATATATATATATATATATTCACAATTGTCGCTCTTTTTTATTTATAGCGCAGAGGTGATCAAATACCACCAAAAGAAAGCTCCATTTGTGGAAACAAAAAGGACATTCATTTGGTTTGGGTACAACGTTGCACAACTGTCAGTTAAAGCGAAGCAGTGCCAGATCGGAAAAAATGGCCTGGTCATTAAGGGGGTAAATCCTTCTGGGGCTGAAATGGTTAAAGGGGTTGTAAACTCTTGTGTTTTTTCACCTTAATGCATCCTATGATGCATTAAGGAGGTCTAGGGCTAGAATTATTGCTCACGCTCTAACGTTCGCGGCAATACTTCACATGTGTGGTTTGAACACAGTTTTCATATGTGGGCGGGACTTGCGTATGCATTTGCTGTAAACATCCCTTGTATTAGGAATAAGCATGACAGCAAAAGGATGTTCAAAAAAATACTGACACGAAGGGGGTAATCCTTTTTCCAACTCAGTGATTCTGTTTTTTTAATTTGTTAAAAAAAAAAATCTGACATGTTGGTGTCATATCTTTCACTTGGATGTTATAAGTTGCACTGGTGAATACAGCTGGATAAAACAAACTGGGCCGGATTCAGAAAAGAGATACGACGGCGTATCTCCCGATACGCCGTCGTATCTCTGAGTCCGGCTGTCGTATCTATGCGCCTGATTCATAGAATCAGTTACGCATAGATATCCCTAAGATCCGCCAGGTGTAAGTGTCTTACACCGTCGGATCTTAGGCTGCAATTTCAGGCTGGCCGCTAGGTGGCGCTTCCGTATGTTTTACGCGAGGAATATGCAAATTAGGATTTACGCCGATTCAGAAACGAACGACCGCCCGGCGCTTTTTTTTATACGTCGTTTGCATTTGGCTTTTTCCGGCGTATAGTTACTCCTGCTATATGAGGCGTAGCTAATGTTAAGTATGGCCGTCGTTCCCGCGCCGAGTTTTGAAATTTTACGTTGTTTGCGTAAGTCGTTCGCGAATACGGATGGGAGTAATTTACGTTCACGTCGAAAGCATGACGATTTGTCGACATCATTTGGAGCATGCGCACTGGGATTCAGTTGCGGCCGGCTCATGCGCAATTCGTTCAGCGCGGGGACGCGCTTCATTGAAATGATACACGCCCCCCCCCCCCCCGCCAAATTTGAATTCCGCCGGGTGATTTACGCTACGCCGCCGCAACTTTACAGGCAAGTGCTTTGTAAATAAAGCACTTGCCTGAAAAACTTATGGCGGCGTAACGTTTATGAGATACGTTACGCCAGCAGAAAGATCCGCTGATCTTTCTGAATCTGGCCCACTGTGTCTGTTTCCATTTCAGGCTGCAAAGCAACAAGCAACATTTGATTATTTTAAAGGGGGGTTATTCTTTTCTATACCCACTGTACTACTTTATCTAGATTGTATGTGCTTGAAGCTACCCTTTTATTGTATATGTCACATGCCATTAAAGAATATAAAAAATAAAATAAAAAAATAAATAAAAATAAAAGCTGTCAATAATTCGGGATTTTCCTAGTTAACATGACGGAAAATCTGAGTTATATGATGACAGGAGGCGAGTATCTTGCATTAAACTTTCTTTTTAATGCTCATAGCAGAAAACCATAAACACTTATTTCTTTAATACAGAGAAAAAATCTTCATAAGACTACAATACCCAGCAGCCCCTGGGGCCCCTCCCCCCTGTCATAGTCTCTATATAAGGGGCTGTCTGGGTCTCCTCCTCCTCTTTCTTTATGCGATCCTGGGTAGTTACGGAACATCACGTAAGTCTATCCTTGTGGATCTCGTTCAGTTGGTATCGAGGAAGCTCCATCGACTTTGGAAAACAGGGCCAACCGGGCCGTAGTAACGAACATCACCTGGGTGATGGCTATGCGATCTGAACTGTGTTCAACTGGAACAAAAAACAGAAAACCGTCATACTTGAACTCCGGAGTGTTTTCTTAACGTCCGCATAGGTGTAGACTCCACCCATCAATAGCCTGAAAGAGAAAACATATTATGATAGGGTGGGAAGGGTGGGAAGATACTCGCCTCCTGTCATCATATAACTCAGATTTTCCGTCATGTTAACTAGGAAAATCCTGAATTATATATCAGACAGGAGGCTTCATATCTTGCATGTTTAAAGCTAATCACCATAATACAATACATGCAATATATCTAGAGTATTGAGGAAGAGACATGGTTAGAAGGTCTGAAATAATACTGTCTAAACGTCGTTTCCGATGACCAGTCCGCCGCTAGTAGGAGGTCCGAGAGGGAACCCCCCGAAGTGACTACTTTGGTAGCCATGGCACCCCTGGTGGAGTGAGCTCCGAAAAGCGAGGTGTCGATTCCGGCCATATCCATGGCCGATCTCACCCACCTGGCCAGTGAAGCCGGGGAAACTGGGAGGTGTGGTTTCACATACGAAACCAGCAGTTGATTCAGGTTTGGTGACCTTAGGTTCGCAGTCCGAGATTCATATTGCTGCAAACACCGAACCACGCAGATGTGTGGATGGTCAGGAAAAAAGGGGTAGAACACTGTATGGATTCCTGTTTTCGTACGGCGAACCACAGAGAACCGTACACCCTCCGGCGAGAATTGACGCCGGGAGATGTCCAATGCTCTAACATCTGAGACCCGTTTTATGGATATAAGGCATAAAAGGGTAGAAAGCTTGATAGAAAGGTTCTTCAATGAGAGGGTATCATTTTCCCCCCAAGATGTGAAGAGCCGCAACACCTGGGAGACATCCCATGTGGATTGATATCTAGGTCGGGGGGGGCGGTTATATTTTACCCCCCGTAGAAGTCTGCAGATCAGCGGATGTTTACCCACCGGTGAAGCTTCCACCGGGCAGTGGTAGGCCGAGATGGCAGATCTGTAAACATTTAATGAGCTATAAGACTTGCCCGCCTCATACGCGTCTGCTAAATAATTCACTATGTCTGGTACAGGTGCATGAACGGCATCAATTTGCCGTTGATCACACCAACGCACCCACAGGGTCCAGGCCGATCTGTACGCCGACCTAGTCCCTGGGGCCCAGGCCAAGGCGAGGAGGTCTCTAGCTGATTGTGAAAACGTGTTATCAGGAGTTCCGAACCTGAGATCAACCACGCTAAAAGGGTAAGGTTGCCGTCTCTCAACAGAGGATGACAGCCTAGGGCTGCGTTCGATAGGAGATGAGGTGTGAACGGGAGTAATCGGGGAAAGTCGATCGACATCCCTAGGAGAAGAGGAAACCACGGTTGTGTCGGCCACCAGGGTGTGATCAACACAACCGTCGCCACCTGGGTCGCTACCTGAAGGAGCGTCCTGGTGAGCATGTTGAACGGGGGAAACGCATAGTGCGTCCCCCGCGTCCAAAGTTGTCGGAACGCATCGACTGCCAATGCCTCTGGGTCCGGTCTCCAGCTGTAAAAGCGGGGTAGTTGCCGGTTGAGACGAGAGGCAAAGAGGTCCGTATGCAGAGGACCCCACAGAGATTGCAGTGTCAGGAAGACCGCACGATCCAGCGTCCAGTCGCTGGAATCCGTAAGGTAGCGTGAGTTCCAGTCTGCAACGGTGTTGGAAATCCCGGGCAGGTATTCTGCCATAGGGGTGGTATTGATGGAGAGGCAGAACTGCCAAAAGTCGGATGCAATATCCGCCAGGATTTTGGATTTTGTGCCTCCTAAGCGATTGACGTATTGCACTGCTGCAATATTGTCCATGCGTAAGAGTACGCATTTGTTGGAAGTATGAGGGAGAAAACTTTTGACCGCGAAGTATGCTGCCAAAAGTTCCAAGGCATTGATGTGGAGGCGTGTTTCCTCCACGGACCATTTCCCTCCGGTGGTGATTTGGCCGCACCGGGCACCCCAGCCCTGGCGACTCGCGTCTGATTCTATGATCACCTCCGGGAAGGAGTTGAAAATAGTCCTGCCGTTCCACTCGATGGCGTGGCGAAGCCACCATTGTAATTCCTCTATGGCATCCGGGCTTAACGGGACTTCGTCCGCGTATCGTAGCCCTTGTTGTAAGTGGAGAGTTTTTAGTCTTTGTAAAGCGCGATAATGTAAAGGTGCCGGGAAAATGGCCTGGATAGAGGCCGATAGGAGGCCTACTATGCGAGCCAGCAAACGAAGGGAGACCCGACCTTTGCGTAACGTGGCCCTGATTTCTTTGCGAATCAGAGCCAGTTTCGCTTTCGGTAACAGGAGAAGAGCTTGTTTGGTGTCCACCAGAAACCCCAGGAATTCCATCTCTTGAGAGGGTTCCAGGACTGATTTCTTGAAGTTGATGAGGAAACCGAGTTCCTCCAACAGGGACACCGCCCATTGGCTGTGTAGATAAGCTAGCGTTCTGGATCGAGCCATGATCAGCATGTCGTCCAGGTATATTATTAGGCGCACACCTCTGCTCCTCAGAGCGGCTATTACCGGTTTGAGGAGTTTGGTGAAACACCATGGGGCTGATGACAAGCCGAATGGGAGGCAGGTGAACTGCCACATCCGGTCCCGCCACTGAAATTTTAGGAATGACTGAGATTCGCTGTGCATAGGAACCGTAAGGTACGCGTCTTTCAAATCTATTTTTATCAACCAGTCTCCTGGCCACAGGAGGTCGCGTAACAGGTGGATACCTTCCATCTTGAAATGGCGGTATGCCACATGCTGGTTGAGATCTCTCAGATTTATGACGGGTCGGTGGCCGCCGTCCTTCTTCTTCACCAGGAAGATGTTGCTGATGAAACCGGGGGAGAGGGGGTCTACCTCCTGAACCGCTCCCTTGGACAGGAGCTCTCTGAGTTCCTTGTCGATCAGTTCTATGTTTTGGGTCGAAAAATGGATAGGATGGGGTATTACGTTTAAGGTCGGGAGAGACAAGAACTCTATCCGATAACCCGTTACCGTTGAGAGGATCCAAGTATCCGTCGAAATTTTGGACCAGGCGTGGGAAAAATACATCAGTCTGCCCCCCACCTGTGTGTGTGAAATTAAAGATGGAATTAAACTCACCGGTCGGTGGCCTAGACCTTGGAAATCCACGTCCTCCGCGTCCCCTCCAGGGGCGTCCCCGTGGGGGAAAAAAGGGTGCGGGTTGAGCCATCGGCAAGGTGTACGGCTGTGGAGCAGGAGTGTACTGCTGATTGGGTGGTCTTGAATAGGGCCTGTACGGAGCAGTGCCGCCGGTAGATCGCCCTCTGCCTCTACCGGCCTTCCCAAAAACCCGGCCGGGTTGGGACTTTCTCAATGATGATTGTGCCTTGTCCAGGCTTGAAAAGAGGCTCACAAATTTATTTATATTTTTAATGAGGTCATCTCCGAAGAGAAGACCCCCTGCAGAAGGTCCCGGTTCATTCTCTGCCAGATGGCTGAGTTGAGGGTCCAACTTCATCAGGATGGAGCGGCGGCGCTCCACCGAGCAAGTTGTATTAGCGGTGCCCAGCAGACATATAGCGCGCTGGGCCCAGCCCCTGAGTTGTGTTAAATCTACAGGTTGGGCTGATGAGGCCGCCTGTTCCGCCAAATTTAGAATTTTTGTGAGGGGACCAAGGATATCCAGTATACGGTCCTGGATAATTTTAAAGGACCTTTCAATCCCTTTCTTTGCATATTTCCCGGATCTTGTCAAATATTTGAGCAATACCGGATCTATCTCGGGGGTGATAGCCACTTTGTTTGCCACATGTGGTCTGGGGCATTCTGACCGCAGCTTGTTGCGGTTCACCCTATCCAAGGACCGTCTGGTCCATAGTTCCAAATACTGCGCCACGTGGGGGAGTGGAGCCCAATCCCCCGAACGCGGGTGAGAAATCTCCTCCGGGTTGAATAATGCTTGACCTTGAGAGTCTACAATGGCAGTTTGTGACATCTCAGCATTGGCGTCATGGTGGATCGCCGTAAGCCCCGCATCCTCCTCGTCGTCTATGAGTGAGTCAGAGGATTCGGCTCCGTCAGACACTTCAGACTCGTCATCGGATGTGTCATATGAGTCTGGTTTAATCCGCCTGGCGGATCTATGCCCTTTGCTTATCTCCTTGGGGCCCAAGGGTCGGATGTGGTCTGAGATGTGCGGGGTGTGGCAGGTCGGATTGGATCCTGCTTGGGGCACATTGTAAACTTCCCCTGCCGGGGAGTCGAATTGCACTGACAAGTGCTTGAGTTTTTGGGCCACTTTACCTTTAGTCGGGGGGTACCCCGAAGTGGATGGAACTGAGACTGATCCTGTCGTATTGGCCGACAAAGCAGCTTGAATGGATTTGGCAATTAGTTCCTGTATCAGGTTCGTGGATAATAGATGCGATGCATCCATTTCCACTACCTCATTGCCCAGGCCCGAGCCATTGCCATCTGTAGCCATTAGATAAAATATATTAATTCTATGTACTAGCAGGAATTTTATTTGTCAGGGATAAATCACTGACAAGCAAAGTGACAATTGATATGACAAAAGTTAGGGCCTGCAGACTGCAGCAGTAAAGGTCACTGCAGCAGTAAGGGTCGATAACTGCCCTGTCCGGGTGATAGGATCCCCCGATCTGCCCCTGGTACCTGACCGTGGTTGAGGTCTTGGGTCCGAGTATTTGCGGCAGTAGAGGGAGAAAACTTTGGGCAGTTAGTCCGCAGCGCGCTCCTGCTCCTTCCGACCGTTGCTCTGAGGTGGAAGGAATTACAGGAATCGCGCCTCGCTCTTACGGCCGTAATCTCGCGAGATTACGGCCGTTCGCTCTGATAGGACGCCAAATGCAAGGAGGCGTGCCGAGGAGCAGCGTCTCTCGGCCGCGCCCCTCCACAAACCAAAGCCCGCGAATTGCGGCGAGAGGGTGAGGGAGGGAAGTTATGAGGAGAAAGGGGGAAAATGGCGCCTGACAGGGGAGAGAAGGGACAATGAGAGAGTCTACTTGATAAAAGAACTGGACTAACGGCGCCACCGCGGTAGTCCAGTCAGAGGTATTACATAAAAACAATACTAGCAATACTGTATAGGGAATCAATTACACAATAATAAAGGATAATGTCAGAATATAAAATCGATGTACTTATCTTATGCCATGAGCAGAAAGAAAGAGGAGGAGGAGACCCAGACAGCCCCTTATATAGAGACTATGACAGGGGGGAGGGGCCCCAGGGGCTGCTGGGTATTGTAGTCTTATGAAGATTTTTTCTCTGTATTAAAGAAATAAGTGTTTATGGTTTTCTGCTATGAGCATTAAAAAGAAAGTTTAATGCAAGATATGAAGCCTCCTGTCTGATATATAATCAAGATTTAAAACTGGTCCCTGTTTCTCACCTAACAAAATAAAGATCCGGTCGATTTGGCTTATAAAAGAACAAGAGCAGGTGTAGAATAGGTGTGACTCTTGTTTATTCCGGATCCCTTACTGAGGTTACCTAAACATCATAGAGGACAGATACGGCAAACGGGTGGACTTGCCAGGTATCCTGGGACTTGTGGTTCCACCAAGAATATGGGTCCACACATATTTCTACATAAGTAGGGGGGGGATTTATCTTAAAGCAGAGTTCCACCCCAATGTGGAACTTCCGCTTAATCCACTCCTCGCCCCCCTACATGCCACATTTGGCATGTCATTTTCTTGGTGGGGGGGGGTGTGGGGGCTTCAGGAGGAGTGGGACTTCCTGTCCCACTTCCTCCTTCCGCCCAGGGACCACTAAGGCGATACGTCATATCACCTTTTAGCGGCCCCTCCCTGAAGGCGATCACCTGGGACACGTGATAGGTTCCAGGCGATCGCCTGTCCAAGCAGGGAGCGCTGTGCCGTTCGCGCATGCGCAGTGAGTGCCCGGCCGTGAAGCCGAAAGCTATCACGGCTGGGTGCCCACAGTTGCAGTAGAGGTGCCGGCGGTGAAGGAGGGGACCGGAACGAAGCTCCCAGCGGCACGTCGCTGGACTCTGGAACAGGTAAGTGTATGTTTATTAAAAGCCAGCAGCTACACTCTTTTCTCCCCTTTAACCACTTGATCACTGGGCACGTAAACCCCCTTAATAACCAGACCAATTTTCAGCTTTCGGTGCTCTCACAATTTGAATGACAATTACTCAGTCATACAACACTGTACCCAAATGAAATGTTCGTCCTTTTTTTCACACAAATAGAGCTTTCTTTTGGTGGTATTTAATCACTGTTGGGTTTTTTATTTTTTGCGCTATAAGAGAAAAAAGACTGAAAATTCTGTACAAAAAATGAATTTTTCTTTGTTTCTGTTATAAAATTTAGCAAATTTAGTATTTTTTCTTCATTCTTCACTTAAATGTGAAAGATGAAGTTACGCCGAGTAAATAGATACCCAACATGTCACCCTTTAAAATTGCACACGCTCGTGGAATGGCGCCAAACTTTGCTACTTAAAAATCCCCATAGGCGACGTTGCAGGGTATTGTGGGGTATTGCAGAGTATTGTGGGGTATTGCAGAGTATTGTGGGGTATTGCAGAGTATTGTGGGGTATTGCAGAGTATTGCACAGTATGGGGCAGGGATGGCTGAGCAGGGATAGATGGCTGGCTGGATCTGTGACTGCATGTGTCACAGATCCAGCCCACAGCACTCGTGCTGCATCTGCTTTCTCCCCCCCCCTCCTCTCACACTGTACCGTTCGGTACAGAGAGGGGAGGGAGGAACCGGCGTCATCACATGACGCCGGTTTGTTTACAAGTGATCGCTCCGTCATTGGACGGAGCGATCACGTGGTAAACCGCCACTATCAGTGGCGATTTACCGTGATCCGTGATGGACATTCCCGTGTGCGCGCCCCAGAGGGCGCGCGGGAGCGCGATTCTGGGAGGACGTCCATGGACGTCCTCCCAGGGTTAAGCAACCGCCTTGTAGACGTATATCGTCTATAGGGCGGTTGTTAACTGGTAAAAAAGGTTTGTTTTTTATTTTCTAAATAGGTTCCTTTATGCTAGTGCATTGTTGGTTCACTAACCTTTTCCTTCGATTTCCCTTCTAAAATTTTTTTCCTTTGTTTTCTTTATCTGAATTTCTTACTTCCTGTTCCTCCTCAGTAAGCTGTTCTGGCTCACTTACCCCCAGCCAGAATGGCTGGAATGATGGGGGCAAGCTTACCGAGGAGAAACAGGAAGTGAGAAATTCAGACAAATTCAGACAAAGAAAAAAAAACATTTAGAAGGGAAAGGTAAGTGAACCAACACTACACTAGCTTAAAGGAAAATAAAAACCAAGAGAGAAATACACACCTTACCCTCAAGGACCCTCTTCTACAAAATGCTGTTTGCCTTGCTGTCATGCCAATTCTTTGGCTTCAAAAAATGCAGTATCACCTGATCTTAAACAATGATGTAGTCAGGGGACTAGGCACTCCTGATCTGCATACTTGTAGACAGATCAGTGACTGAGAAAGTCCTAAAGGCTGGGGATCAGTGCTAAAGCCAGGTAACATGCATTTTCAGAACAAGATCAGTAATAGTAGCCTATGTTGACAGTTTTGTTCAGGCATAGGACTAATACTTGTGAAGGGCTCCTCAGAGGCCATCTTGTTTAGTCTAGTCTAAATTAACAGATACCAGCAGCAGTCCCTAAAGAACATGGGGCAAGGTAAATCTAGCATTGAAACTTTGGCTGGAAGCCCTGAGCTGTTCGTAATCATCGCCCATCTTGGCGCCAGGTGCTGCCAGCTCTCAGGTGCAGGCGACAGGCGTCCGAGCCTACCTATATGAAGCTTTGCCTGTTCGCCATCCACAAAATCTTTCCCACAGAGAGCGAGCCGCTGCCAGTATCTGTTACTATAGTAACAAAATGAGAGAGTGTAAGATGGGGGAGTGAACGCAGGATGGGGGAGAAGATTAACTCACACTGTGTGAATCTGAGGGGAGGAAGCAGCATCTAAAGGGAGAAAGTTAACAGGAAGACGTGTCAGGGGCCACGGGGCCCCTGCTATGCATTGCTGCTGGGAGGAAAGCAGTGAAAAAAGGCAGTAATAAGGTGAAGGAGCCCAGAGGGCATATGGAGGCTGAGCACAGTTGGTACAGCATGAGCAGAGAAGCACAGGTTCTGTGGATAGGGGATGTCACTCGGAGACCATTTTCAACAACTACTAGCAAAGCCGTAGTCCTTTGATGAACAGGAAAATGTATAAAAAGAAAGATTGTGCATGTGCAAAAAAAATAATAAAAAATTAAGAAATGCCAACGCCAATCATTTTTAACACACTTTTTTCCTTCAAGCCTTTAACTTTTATTTAACAGGTTAATTTCTGCCAAGATATACACACACCTCGGCAGATTTGTAGAGGAGCACCACTTACCTCGCGGCATCTGCCAAAGAAATCAATAACGTTGGCTGTACAAAGGAAGGGAACATAAAGAGAGAAGGGTTAGAATCGCTGGAAGGTTTTTGTTGCTGTCTGTGTCTCATAGAAGGTAAAAGCAGCCAGCCGGACTCTCCCCAGCAATTACAAAGTAGATTGGGGAGGGCTTATAATCTTTGTCAGCTTTTTAGTGGGAGGAGATTGCTCTCTGCTTATGATTGGCGGTCCACAGTGTCAGCTTCCTGACTGGACAGCACAGGCGGGTTTGGACTAGTATCTGAACACACCTGAGCTCACCCCCGGTCTCTACTTCCAAGGGTGCCCAAATGGAAATTGTGCAAAAGCCACCCAAGTAAACTCAGGTTCCTCATACAGGTAGGTGACCACAATGCGCCTTAAGGCTGGGTTCACACTTGTCCGACAAACGGTCCTACATTGGGAGCCTCATGTAGCATGACGTGTGAAAATCAATGTTTCCCTATGAGAGCGGTCTTAACTGGTCCTACACAAGTCGGTCCGACTTTGAAAATGCTCCCTGTACTACTTTTGGTCCTACATTGATCCTACTTCAGTCCATTGAATATCATTGAAGTCGGATCAAAGTAGTATCCTGTTCATGAAAGTAGGATGGATGTAGGACCAATGTAGGATAAATGTAGGACCAATGTAGCAGAGCAAAGTAGGATGAAAGTAGTGTAGTAGTGTGAACCCAGCCTTAAGCAGGCAACACACAGGGCTTTTTCTTCAGCCAAAATGTGAAGGATGTCCGGCCACCTCCCAAGCTAGCCCTGTGTTTTCTGCTCACTACTGCCACTTTTAAACTCTTGCCGCTGACCGCGCGCATATATGCATCCTCTCGGTGGGTGGGCCTGAGAGGTGGAAGTGGGAAGGGGTTAAACACAGAGGCCAGGCTTCTGTATTTAGAAGTGGCAGGACTGCTTTCCGGGCCCAATATAAGAACGGCTTTCCTGGCCCAATATAAGAAGGGGGTGCCAATTGCATCTTTAGCACTGAAGAGGGGCTTGTGCTAGAAGGGGGATGTCAATCCTCTCAAGGATGGGGATTTGGGGGTTGGAGGCTATTTAGGAGGAAAGAGGGAGTCATTTTTGTTTAAAAGGGGCCGTGAGATATGCAGTCCTGAACTCTGCCTCCTGTACACAGCACACGCTTTAACTCTGTATGTAGCACACTCCTAAAGATTGCACTCTGTACACTCCCAAGCCCTGCACTTGGTACACTGCGCACTCCCGAACCCTGCACTCGGTACACTGCGCACTCCCGAACCCTCCATTTGGTACACTGCGCACTCCTGAAACCTGCACTCTCCCACCCCCGTCTAGGGGAAAGTGAGGGGGTTAAGGTCCTGCACCTATGATCTGAGAAAAAAAAAAAAGCCTTGGCAACATATAATGTGAAGGAGGCCTGAACTTGACCATAATTTCAGGGGAATTCCAACAGCCAATGGGAATGCTAACATAGTGATGAAATGATAAGAGCAGCAATGCCTGCTACAAAGCAGCTTAGGAAACTGTGTACAGGGTACAGATTTGCTTAGAGCACCTATTCACACCTACATTGGTTATAGAAAAGGATCATTCCCCTTTAAAATAAATCACCTTTTGTTGCTTTGCAGCCTGAAATGAAGACAGGCACAGATTTTGTTTGGTCCAGGTGCATTTAATTATAACAAAAACTTGAAAGATATAAAACACAAAATGACAGAAAAAAAATTATCGAAATCAAAAACAGAGTTAGAAAAAGGGATCACTCCCCTTCTAAAAATTACTTCAATCAGGTGTAGCTAGTCACCTTCTCAATGACACACAAAGCCATTTGACTTTCAACTGTGATCAGCTGTGGTCATTTTGATTGGCTTGGCATGAAAAGAGCATTCCTGAAGCATTTCAGTCCCTGATAGTGCAACTGAAGCAATCAACTATGGGTGTCAAGGCACCATCAAAAGATCTCTGAGATAAATTTGTGGACAGGCACAAGTCAGGAGATGGATACAAAAATATTTCAGGCTTTATCAGTGTCTAAAAACACAGTGAAGTCTATTATTAAGAAGTGGAAGGGATTTGGTACAATATAGACCCTCCCTGGATCAGGACGTCTCTCCAAACTGGATGAAAGAACCAGGAGGAAACTGATCCGAGAAATTGTGCAAATTCAGAAAAGAAGAGTGGGAAAATATTGCAAAGTCTAGATGTGCAAAGTTAGTAGAGACATATCCCAACAGACTAACGGCTGTAATTAAAGCAAAAGATGGTCCAACAAAATACTGACACAAGGGGGTGATCCTTTTTCCAACTCAGTGATTCTGTTTTTGAATTATTTATATTAAATGTTGGTGTTACATCTTTCACTTGGATGTTATAAGTTGCACTGAGTAAATACGTCTGGATAAATCTAAAACTTTGTGTCTTCATTTCAGGCTGCAAATCAACAAAATGTGATTATTTTAAAATGGGGGGGGGGTGATTATTTTCTATACCCACTGTATGTTTTGTAATGCATACGTTACTATACAGCAATGCATGTACATGGGTTAGCCAATGTTTATAAATAGTGCTAATAGTAGTAGTAATAATTCTTTGACTTGCTTTGATGCATCTATACAGGTTATGCTTTAAAGGGAAAGCTTATTGATAATGCACATAAAAATGCATGAAAATGTGCAGGGGAAAGTTGACTCTTTGGCCAAGGTTTTTTTTTTTACGTTTTAGGGAAGGGTTAAATCTCGTCAGGCATTTTTTCATGTATGTTTGACGAGATTTCTACAGGAAACCAAAGTTAGGGGAAAGCCAGTCTTTGGCAGCCCAACAAATAAAAAAATAAAAAATTTACCCATATCCCCATCCACACATTCCTGGTGGATGGGGGAATACACTAATCAGTGCTGCTGTTATAGCCAGCGCACCAATCGATCAGGAAATATCTGACAGGCTAGTTGGTTTACAGAAGTCGATTGGTAGAGCCTGGCCACACATGGATCGAAATTCAGGCAGTCTCTGCTGATCTGGCTGAATTTCAATCTGTCATGATCGGCTTAAGGCTGGGTTCACACTAGTGTGAATTGGATGTGGATTTTTCTGCATCCAGTTCGCACAGCAGGAGATTGTGACAGGCTCTCTATGCGAGTTGCACAGGAGCCCTGTGCGTCTTTTGGTCTGTTTCAGACCTGAAACTATGAACGAGGACGCACCGGACTCCTGCTGTGAGCTTCTGCGTGCTTAAATGTGAACCCAGTCTAAGAATTATGCATACCAAAAGATTTTCCCCACCTCCTGTTTCAGTGACAACTAATGTTTTGGATTTCCATCATTGTCTTACAATGGTTACCAAGACAAATAAAAAGGTGAATTGCCTCAGCCAGGTTTTGACACTTCCACAACATGTTCCGTCCTCTGTGTAGAATTTTTTTTGCTGCATCTGCATTTACCTTTGGAGCTGTATGCAGGCAGCCCAGAGGTGAAAGCAGATACATACTGCTGCATGGACGCAGTTGCATCTCAAAATTTGGCATGCAGAGGAGTGGGTGCACCGATTTAAAACGCAGACACTGTGCACTCGGATCTATTCACCCGCTCCATTATTATTATTTGCACATCTCTTTACAACACAAGGGCAGACAGCAGTGGTGGCCACTCCATAAGGGCTGCAGGGGCACTTCCCACCCTATCCATTGTCCAGCCCCCTGATTTACATGCAGAGGCGCCAAACTATGGATTCCAATGGCGGGGGTGTGGTTTTTTGAAGCACGTGATTAGAGCCAGAGGCTCTAACAGGTTTCAAAACAGAATGAATCTTTGCTATTCTGCCACATTCTCTTCCCGGCCAATCAGATAGCCCCTATTGGCCAGGGAGACTTAGGTCTCAGGACACAATTCTGGGTTCCACTTCCAAGAAGCTGGAAGGAGAATGTCTGTGTGCTGGCTGGAGCGGCCTGGCTCTTCCTTCTCCCTGCCATTTGCCGCCTCCTGTCTCCCGAGGGGTGTGGTCAGGGTGGCGGGTGAGCTCCGCTGCCTGTCTCCCAATGTTCGCAGGTGCGCTCCGCTGCCTATCTGCCGTGGGGGGTGTGTGTTGGCGGGAGAGCTGCACTACCTTTCTGGGGGGGTAGTGTTGGTTGTGCTGCCCCCCCAAAATAGTAGGCACTGGCAGACAGTACAGTTACGATACAATTCAATACAGTAGGAATCAGCGCCCCTGCTCGTTAGAGCTTACAATCTTGAAGGGATTGTCAAGTGATATAAAAGGGTAATACCGGTAGCTGTAGGGGATGAGCTGATTAAGAAAATAAAAGTACAGTCGTTAGGTGTGGGCATGAGAGGCTTCTCTGAAGAGAAGGGTTTTCATTGATTGTCTAAAAGGAAATAGAGTAGGAGATAGACAGATTGGGGTAGAGAGTTCCATAGGATGGGAAAGCCTGTGGAAAAGTCCTGGAGGCGGGCATGGGAAGAGGTGACGAGGGAGCTAGAGAGCATGAGGTCTTGGGAGGAATGAAGAGAACGATTAGGTTGGTATTTTGAGACTTGGCTAGTGATGTAGCTGGGAGCTGTGTATGGCTTTGCAAATTAGTATTTTGAATCAAATTTGTTGGGTGAGCGGAAGCCAATGGGAGCGATTGACAGAGAGGAGTAGCAGACAATGAACGTTGGTAAGGTGGATGAGTCTGGCAACAGCATTCATGATGGACTGAAGGTGGGATAGCCTCTGAGAAAGGAAAGCCAATGTGAAGGGAGTTGCAGTAGTCGAGGCGAGAGATGACCAGGGAGTGAATTAGGAGCTTTGTGGTGTCATTGGTTAGGAAGGGGCGTATTTTGGAAATGTTGCAAGATTGATTGAATGATTGAACGTGGGACCTAAAGGATAGATCAGAGTCCAGGATTACACCTTGGCATGTGGAGATGGGCTGATAGTTGTGCCATCGATCGATTAAGGGGAAGGAGCACATGGGGGAGGAAAAATGATAAGCCCGGGTTTAGATAGATTGCGTTTGAGCAAGTGGTGTGACATCCAGGCTGATATGTCTGTTAGTAAATTAGTGATGTGTGAGGCTCCTGCCCGCATGCAAGATTTTGATATATGATTGTGCCCAAGCTGCTGTGACTGCATCCACTTCTATGGGTTGCCTGCATGCAGCTCCGAGGTTAATGCAGACGCAGAAAAAAGTGACTTTGCACAGAGGATACAACTAAGTACCCATCTGAATGAGCCCTTAACCACTTGCGGACCGCCACATGTACATTTACGCCGGCAGAATGGCACGGACAGGCACATTGGCGTACCTGTACGTCCCTGCCTAGACGTGGGTCGGGGGTCCGATCGGGACCCCCCCCCCCGGTACATGCGGCGGTTCCCGTGGCTGTCCGAGCGATCCGGGATGAGGGGGCGGCTGTTCATTTTTGTCCGCCCCCTCCGGATCGCTCTCAGCCAATCCGCGCGCTCCCCCTGCGTGTCACTTCCTCCTCCTGTGTAAACACAGGAAGAGGGAAGTGATGTGATCTCTCCTCTCGGCGGTATTTTCAACCGCCGCTGAGGAGAGATCACATCACACAGTGAGTCTGCACAACACTACACTGACACCAGTACACGCAGGCACATTTAACCCCTTGCGATCACCCCCACCCCCCATTCACAGTGTCACTGAATGCAGTGATCATATACGGTATGTACTGATCACTGCATTTAGTGTCAGTGTGACAGGCAGTTAGTGTTAGGTCCAGGGTAGCCCCCGTACCCCCCCTAATAAAGTTTTAACCCCTTGATCACCGCCCTAGTTAACCCTTTCACTCCCTATTGCCAGTGTCACTAAGCGATCATTTTTCTGATCGCTGTATTAGTGTCGCTGTTCCCGCTAGGTAGCTATTTTTTTTTATCGCGATTTTTCTTTACTAAAGACATGTGGCTGAATAAATTTTGGCCTAAATGTTTGACTAAAATTTAGTTTATTTGATTTTTCTTATAACAAAAAGTAAAAAATATTGTTTTTTTTTTCAAAAATGTCGCTCTATTTTTGTATATAGCGCAAAAAATAAAAATCGCAGAGGCGATCAAATACCATCAAAAGAAAGCTCTATTTGTGGGAAGAAAAGGACGCAAAGTTTGTTTGGGAGCCACGTCGCCAATTGTCTGTTAAAGCGACGCAGTGCCGAATTGTAAAAACCCCTTGGGTCATTTAGCAGCATATTGGTCCGGCCCTTAAGTGGTTAAAGCACCGTAAAGGCTCATACACACGGTAGGACATCCAACAAAATTTCCCTTGGATTTTTGTCCTAATTGATTTGTCCTGCCACACCCATAGCATACACACAGTCAGACTTTTCTGCAAACTTTTCTAAAAGTTTCCTAACATCACGTGTTTTTTTTTGCTCTTTTCTGCTCTTTACCGCCACCCTTTGGTTAACTTCTGCTATTGTTTGTTGCTTTTAACATTGGTTTTGAGCATTCGTATTTGCACTTTGTCCAAAAGTTGGTTGGATTGCTGTACACACGGTCACACAAAGCACCATCTGACTTTTGTTGCCGAAAAGTTGGTCCGTTCGCAGACCCAACTTTTTGTTGGATGAAACCAGAAAAAGTTGGTCTGATGGAGCGTACACACGGTCGGACAAATTTGAAAAGTTGCAGATTTTGAAGTTGGTTGGCCAAAAGTCCTACCGTGTGTACAGGGCTTAATACATAACTTCCGTCCACTGAAACAGCATATGACTTACAAACACAAGAAAACACCAGCAGAGTGCGGCAAGATAACCCAACAATAACTGCTGAGCAGCCAAGGGAATGAACATTAAGAGAGCAGCAGAATATAACAGTTTTCATATCACCTTGCATTACAGTAACTAATAATAAAACTAACACAAAACTGTTACAAACGTAGCCAATTTAAACACATGGGGATTATGCTGAATATACAGTGTTAAAAAAAAGAAGGCAAGTAAAAATCAGGAAACGGTAGAAACCCCCTACCCCACCTCTTGGGAATTTCATGACTGTTTTTTTGATATTGTAAACACTAAAAACCATGCTATGAGTAATCACTTCAAATCCCCTTTTACATGGAACTCTCATCATTTCCTGTAAATGTGCTGAATTCTAAAGTTAGGCTAAAGCTGGGGTGTCTGGCCTAGCTGCTGAAATAAGACAATAGAGGAAAAGAAGGATCATCATGAATCGGGTCCTAGAGGAGCATTCTTTTACATATAGATTCCTGCCAAGAATTACATTGAAGGACAATACAGAAAATCTGTTGTAATCCTGCAGACATAAGAGGACAACTGGTCAATCTGGTCCTTTTTGAGCCACATTGGATGACAATCTCATATCTTTGGCAGCAGACAGGTATTGGTCAGCAATAGGGATGAGCATGGGTTTGGTCTAAACTTGGGCTCGGACCAAACATGGAAGAAAGCTGTCGCTCAATTGCAGTCTGGGCATTCCCCACCCTGCAGCTATACAAAGAAGTAGGGACACCTATGCATACTTGCCAACTGTCCCGTTTTTAACGGGACAGTCCCATCAAATAGGACCTAGTCCCGGCTAATTTAGCCTGCCGGCACTTGTCCTGGCTAGTGGGGAAGGCAGGTGCGGCTTCTGGGTCCCATAGGAGAGCGCAACCCCTGTGCGGAAGTGATTTTCCAGCTTCTGTGTGGAGGCTGGAGCGCTCCGATTCCCCACTGCTAACGTGGAGACGTCAGATATGCGCCGCGCACAGCACGTCGTGCGTGGCGCATAGTACGTCGCGCGCATGCGCACGAATCGCTGGAGCGCAGCCTCGTCTTGGCATGGCGGGTGTGCGTTCCAGCCGTTACACATGGAGCCGATCAGGTGGACCTACGGAGAATGAGGCTACTCAGGAGAAAGGTAAGCACATCACTACTACCTCCTTTTGGGCAACTAATCTACTACATGATGACACTTTCCCCTGAGTATCCCGCCCCCACAAAGCCCATACAGACGCATTTCTATAGTAACTTCACATGCCTGGAGTAGATGGCATGTGACAGAAACATCTATGCTTGGGAATGCCTGCCATATTTTGAGTCTGGACATGGATGAGACCACCCCCATGGGAGGTGTAGGTGCTTTGAGGGGTGGGTGTGAGTGTGTGTGGGGGTGGCCCCCAGGGTCAGCCCCTCCTCTAGTGTAGGAGGGGCGAGCCATGACCCCGACCTATCAGCACATGCTCATTTACCTGTGCTGCAAAGTGTCCCTGGAATTTTTTTTCAAATGTTGGCAACTATGACCTATGTCATCTTTAAACTCGTATGGCTATATGAGGTCAATGTCATTGACCTCATGTCGCCATATCAGGTGAATGATGTCACAGGCTTCCCCACCTAGGTGCTGCAGCTGCAGGGTAGAGAATGCCCTGACTGCAGATGATTGGATGGGAGTGACACCTTCCTTCTGGGTTCAGTTCGAATCCAAGTTTGTACTAAACTTGTGCTAATTGTTAGTACTAACTAAAGCCACGTACACACGTTCGGATTTTCCACAGACAAAGCCTCAGACTTTTGTCCGAAGGGCGTTGGCCAGGAACTTGTCTTGCATACAAACGGCACCCAATTGTCGACCAACAAACACAAACATAGTTACGTACTACATGGTTTTTAAGCTCTTTAGCGCCACCTTTGGGCACCTTCTGCTAATATTGTGTTTGGTGAGCATTGTTTCAGAGCATGCGTGTTTGTATTTTGGACTTTTGTCCAACCTACTTGTGTACACAGACTATTGTCCACGGAAAATGTAAAAGCCTGCCATCCAACATTTCTATGCGGAATGGAGTGCACACGCGATCGGATTTTCTGCCAACAAGCTGTCAACACACAATTCCCGTCTGAAAATCCGATCGTGTGTACAAGGCTTTAGGATGATCTTGGGTTTGGTCTGAAGTTGAGTTTAGAAAGGAAGCTGTCACTCTCACCCACTGCTACCAAATCAGCTGTAGCCAGGTTGTTCTCTGCTCACAGCTACATGTACACAAAGGGGCAGGGAAGTTCCAGACATCATAAACCTGATCTATCCACATAGCCGTATTAGGTCACTGACATTATAGTATCCATACACTACCCCCTGGAGTATGATTTATTTGGGCTTTTTACAGTCTCCTTTGATGACAGTTTTGAACCATTGATGCTGTTCTATTCCGACATGGAGCACACATTTTAAAAAAGGTGCTAAAAGCATTTAAACCCAAACAGGTTAAAAAAAATACACATTTCATTTAAAGTGGGTGTAAACCTCACACATGAAATATGAACAAAGTATATCCCTCTATACCACATGCATCAAACACAAGGCCCACAGGGCGAAACCGCCCCTCCGCCCTGGTTCACACTGGGTACGATTTGGAACGATTTGAGATGCGATTTGACATGTCAAATCGCATCTCAAATCGGCGGCAATTGTCGGCAATGGCACTGTCCTAATCAGTGCGACGCCGCATCTGCGATTTCAAAAAGTAGTTCCTGTACTACCTTTTGCGATTTACATTAAATTGCGGCCGAAATCGCGGCAAAATCGCAGCCGCGAAATCGCGGTAAAATCGCGCATTTTACCGCGATTTTGAATTCGCAGCAGTGTGAACCTAGGCTCCAAGCCATTTCATGTGGCCCTTGCACCCAGGTCTTTTTTTCAGCTGGTTAACACCCCTGTAATGTTTGTTTTGCTGTCTGTGCCCCTGTTCAGAAGATTTCACCTAACTTTCTGTCCCTATGACAATTGGATATAGAAAATTGTGGGTTGTCGTGGAAACAAGGAAGGGCGATAAAGCTTCAGTGGAGACACCCCCCCCCCCCCATCATAACTCTTATGCCGTGTACACACGATCATTTTTTCCGATGTAAAAAGGTCAGTGTGGGCCCCATCTGACTTTTTTCCATCGGTGTTAAATTTTTCAGATGAAAAAAAAAAAACGATAGGAACGTCCGATCGTCTGTGTGGAACTCCATCGGAGAAAAATCCACGCATGTTCAGAACCAAGTCGACGCGTGCTCGGAAGCATTGAACTTCATTTTTCACGACTCGTCGTAGTGTTTTACGTCACCGCGTTTTGGACGGCTGGAATTTAGTCTGATAGTGTGTAGGCAAGACTGATGAATGTCAGCTTCATCGGAATTTCGACTAAAAATTCCATCGGATTTTATTTCATCGGAAATCCCATCGTGTGTACGCGGCATTAGGCTCCTTTCACTCCGTCGCTACGGAGTCCGCCAGTTCCCGCCAGCTCAGCGGGAGATATGTCCGCAGATCTCCACTGAGCTGGCGGATGACAAGCCCCTCTCTGCTGACTGAGCGGGGAGGGTCTTGTGCAGCGCTGCTGTCTCATATGGAGAGATCTGATAAAGGGTTAACATTTCCAGGAGTCAGTCTAGGTTCACACTGAATGCGGCTTTGAAATCTCACACCTCGCACAAATTTCAAAGCCGCGTGTTAGCGCGGCTTCAGGTGTGACTTGGCTAACATCTGTGTGATTTCATGCACAGATTTCTATGCAAATCACACCCGGAATCACCAAGAGATTTGCAGTAACTACTTTTTTGGATCGGTGTTGCACCAATTTAAACCGTTTCTTTGCCAACAATAGGGTGCGACTTGTCATGCAATTTGACCTGTCAAGTCGCACGGTGTGAACGGGGTGGGTGCTAAATGTGCAGGAAATGTTTTACTGTCCCTTTAATGAGGTATCATTGACATTGCTCTTATCACAGGTGAGATAATTAATCCTATGCCTCTTCCTGTTTCTAGTGTCAGGCAGAACTAGCAAGATTCATCCACCAAGATGTCTACTGATCCTGGTGTTAAGGTAAAACGCTTTCTGCTTTACAAGAAAAGTGCTTTTAAAAAAAATATAATTCGGGAGTAGATCTGGAATAACACTGGGTGATAGTTTAGAATGAACCATGTGACTGCCTCTGGACAGCTTGGTCTTCATTTAAATGTAGAGAAAAATAAGTAAAATATGTGAATTTTATAAAAAAAATAAAAAATGTGTGGAAAACATGTATTGCATAACTGTATCAGAGTATATTCTTTCAATAGTGTTATTATTTAGTTGTCAATGATTTTACTTCTATTTCATGGGGGGGAATCTTTGTTTATCTCTCATAATAATATTTTTATAGTGTTGGCTAAAGAGTAAGGAACCATTTACACTTCTATGGTCTATTGCGGTATGTCAACACGTGTTGCTGTAATGCAGGTCACGCATTACGAATGGGCTGACAACACATCTTAACAAACATGCACTTTTTTTATTTTTATTTTGCTGACGTACCACTGCATACAGCGACCAATATGACATGTTGTGTGATGGCAACCACTGTACAGTGCATTGGGGCGTCATTCACAATGAATTGTACCTTTAGAGTGTAAGCTCCTTGAAGGCAGCGACTAATGTGAATGTGTAATAATATATGTAAAGCGCTGGGTAAATTGACTGCGCTATACAAGTACCTGTAATAAATTGGACTGCACATTGAGCTGTGTGTTACTGCAACATATGGGTGGGAAAGGGAGCGCAGAGCCCAATTACACTGTTCTGTGCATGCTGGTGACATGCATTGCACATGCCTTTTTTCAGAGGCGTTCTGTTCATCTCTAAGGCCCCTTTCAGACGGACGGATAGAATGGTGCTTTTAGCTGCGGATTTTCTATTTTTCTACCGCAGCTAAAAGCACACAATGTTTTCCTATGGCCCCATTCACACACAGCGTTTACGTGCGATTTCGTTGCATGCGGTTTGGTGCAAATAGAAAAAATAGAATTGAATGCGTCCAGGTGCGATGTAGCGCAGCTATATGCACATAACCGCAGGTAATCGCAGTCTTTTTTGTCAACTGCGGATAGCAGCGTTGAAAAAAAAAAACAGGAAGCACATCATAATCCCAAAAAATAAAAAGAGTTGCTATGGAAATGAATACCGCAGCTAAACGCGGCCACAATTAAACGCACGTAAACGCATGTAATCGCAATGTGCAAATGCAGCTAATCGCAGTGCCTGGAGCCTTGAATTTCACAAAACATTGGTAGTGCTTTTTACTTCGGCAAAACAGCCGTCCGTCTGAAAGGGGCCTAAGGCTGGGCATACATTTGTAACAATTTTTTCTTTTAGATTTACCAAAACCATCTAATATGAGGTCAAACCTAAACACTTTTAATTTGTATGCAATCAGGCAGGCCCTTGTACTACATAATTGAAAGTAAATCTAAAGAAAATTGTATAACGTATGGCAAGCTTAATTGACCTCCAACACTATATCAACGTGTTGCCAAAAAAAGTCTGGTAAATTTTTTGGCCAAGAGAAATCTGGTGAAAAACTTTTTTGGGCACAAGGTATCAAAAACATAACACAAAATGTATCTGTGAATTTGTTTTGGGCTATTGTCTTAAATATGTTAAAGTGAACCTTTGCTTTTCCCGGAAGAGGTTTTTTACGTATTAGTGGCTGCTTGTCTTCCCTCCCCACTCCGGCTGCTGAGAGCAAAAGAAAAACACTTCTGGTTATGGGAAGCATGTAACATACTCCCCCTTCCTCCAAAATGATCGCACTGGTGATTGGCTGCTCAAGCTCTCAGTGCTGTCACATGGGGGTAGACAAATAGCTAGATTCACACACAATAGCCTAAACTTGTGGCGGCGTAACTTAGCATGTTTAGGCTACGCCGCGTAAGTTAGCTAGGCAAGTACGTGATTCTCAATGTACTTGCCTGCTATGTTACGGCGGTGTAGCCTAAAGCGGGCCGGCGTAAGGGCGCCAAATTCAAATGTGTGTTAGGGGGGTGTGTTGTATGCTAATTGTGCTTGACCTTACGTTTTTTGCGAACTGCGCATGCGCCGGGCGCCTACATTTCCCAGTGTGCATTGCGGCTAAGTACGCCGCACGGGCCTATTGTTTTTGACGTGGGACGTAAACTACGTAAATCCCGATTCACGGATGACTTACGCAAATGACGTAAAAAATTAGAATTTCGACGCGGGAACGGCGGCCATACTTGACATTACTATTCCAAAGTACTGCGTCGGCCGGGCGTACGTTCGTGAATCGGCGTATCTCCTCATTTACATATTTTACGCCGACCGCAATGAAAGCGCCACCTAGCGGCCATCCAAAATATTGCAATCTAAGATACGACGGCTTGCGCCGTCCTATCTTAGATATGTTTAAGCGTATCTCTGTTTTGAGCATACGCTTAAACATAAGTCGGCGTAGATTCTGAGTTAGGTCGGCTTATCTACTGATAAGTCGGCCTAACTCTACCTGAATCTACCTAAAAGATTCCTCAGTGCTGTGTAAGCTCCAAGTAGCAACTCGGCGCTTACAATCTGGCCATACACTGATTGATATTCAGGCAGTCCAGCTGGGAATGGCAAAATTGCGATCAGTGTATGTGGGCTTGACAGAAGTCGATTAAACAATCAATATGGTGGAAACTTTTTATTGATCAGCAAATCAGCTGCAGCCTAGGATCAGTGTAGTCTGACAGCCGCAGGTGCCACTGTCAGAATACAATGTTCCAGCTGAGAAATTCTTCCATCCAGCTCATTTGTGTTGATATGGGAATCTGTTAGATTTCTTTTTTTTATTATTATTCAGCCTCCTAACTGAACAAAAAAATAAATAAAAAATAACATCTTCACTCTCTTACTTTCAGTGGTTTAATTTGCTTGCTGGGTGGGAAGTGTCTGCGGCTGGGGGAGCGTTAAAATGATTCTGTTGCTTCAGCAAAGTACAGATTCATTTAGAGATAGAAATATACTAGCTGTGATAAGATAATTCCAATTGTAGGTGTCTTTGCAAGGAAATGTTGACTAGTTTTACGTCCTTTGTGTAGTCAGTTCTCCACATTCGTATTTCCTAGTTATGTATATGTCTGCTTGGACGCCAATTGATGGATAATGCACTTCTCGCTGCCCTCCCTCCACATGCTGGGAGATCCAAAACTCTGAAACGTGAAAAATAAACAAAAGGCATGTAGGCCTAGCGCATTATTCTCAATAGACTGGCATGTCATAAAGTACTTCCACATAGGTCCATAAAATCTGTCCACATGACATGGGACTGCTTCCGTGGATGCATAGACTGCTAATGCGTTTCGAATATTGGTATCTTGGTCCTGATTGAATAGATTCATAGCAGCGCAGCCATTGGCTCCTGCAGCTGTCAATCAAACCCAATGACGCGGGAGCCAGGGGCGGAGCCGAGTTCTGCTGTCTGTGTCAATGGATGCAGCAGCAGGACACAGAAGTGCGCCTGCACGAGTCCCCCCAAGGGAGAGGCTCTCCAATGGAGCACTCGAGAAGAGGAGGAGCCATGAGTGCCACTGAGGGACCCCAAAAGAGGAGGATCAGGGCCACTCTGTGAAAAACCAACTGCACAGAGGAGTATTGCATGTTTTTTTATTTTATTTTTTGTTTTTTCAGCACAGGTCTGATCATGGAAAGAGAGAAGGCTCTTCAGCATAGCTAAAAAGCTGACCACACTGTGCTCTCAACCCAAACATGGTCAGTTTTTATTAGGAAAGCAAGGGGACTGGCAGGAACACCGGGGATTTCACACAAAGGAAGCAATATAAAGAGAACAGGATACTTTTTCATACAAGTACATCTGCACAAGCCATCAGTTAATTCTGCATTGGGGGAAAGAGCCAGAGAACACACATTCCAATCAGTCCTTTGTGCCAACCTACTGTACAAATTTAGATCAATCTGACCGCAGTAGATTGGCAGTAAATTGAATGGACTTTTTAACTTTAGCACAAATGCAGTGTTTTCTGGAGGGCTTTAGCTCGTTCTCCTATTGATTTCGGCTGATGCCTGACCACAATTATCTGGGTCTTACAATCCAACTGTGCATAAAATTCTGCCGCTGTGCACAATTGTAACAATGAGGCCGGCTAGATCCTGAATGTGCGCAGGAAGACTAATCTTAGACGTGTGATTGATATTTCTGATTATGGAACATAAACAGGATGTGACAGATGCAGCTGTGATACATAAGTGTTAAAACCTCTATTCATGATATATTTCCTGGGGGTCGATGAATGCTGCTGTAATGGTGGGGGGGTTGCTGTTCAATCCTAAGGGTCCAGGGATGACTGCTTTTCAAAAACAAAAGCTACCCAGGAGTGTTTTAAATTCCTCTTATCAGGGTAAGCCAGGAGGCAAATTCCAGCTTTCTCTCTGCGGAATTAAAAAAACTGGAAAAAAATCTCAGAAATTGAAAAATATGTACAAGTGAGCATTATTATGTTCATTTAAAGGGAATTTGAACTTTCACCCCCTCCTATATGTCGCTGTATCTGTCAATCCATTATATATGTAACTAGTAGCACATATAATTTTGTTTTCATTGGGGAGGCTGACCATACAACACAAGGAAAGTTTTTCTAGCAGCAACTACGCCATGGCATAGAGGGGATTATTTTCCAGATGCTTCTCTGCAAACACCTAACAATGTAGCTTGGGTCTCACAAACTCTTGGACTATCCTTCTCTCTTGATGTGCCGGGCTGTACGACGCATGTAGGCAGGTGCAGTCTGTTGTGCCCACTGCAGGTGGTGCTCTACTGCAGAGGGAGAGAAAATCATTAGGCACAGGGTTCCTCTATGGTTTCATGAGTCACTGGGGTAGTGATCCGATTGGATGCTGGCCACCCATGTGGCTCCAGTGGCCATCTTAAGCGTGGCAGAGTCTATTTAAGACCCTGATGCCTGGGTTTGGCACTCTAGATGCGAGTGTGTAGTTTAGGGAGAGGTAACCCGTCTGCTAGGGACAGTACAGTACTAGCAATAGGGAAAGGTTCCTGATGAGGAGGAATAGCAGTGGTGTACCAATAGTGGGGCAGAGGGGGGCGGTCTGTCCCAGGTGCCACACATTTGAGGGGGTTATTAGTAGTCCCCCATGGAGCGGGCCGACAGCTCCACTCCTTCTCTGTTTGGCCGAGCAATGTGCAGGGAGGGAGGCAGGCAGAGAGCCAGGAGAAGACTCGAGCCTGTTATACAGTGGTGTGGGGAGCAGCTCTCTGGTGCCCAACAAGGCATTTAGGGGTGCAGAGGTGCGCAGAAAGGTGTAGAGGATTGTGGGAGGGAGCAGACATGTGATGGGGTACAAAGGTTTTCTGGGGGTTACAGAGGTGTACTCAAAAATACATATTGGGGGTGCAGAGGATTGGTGGAGCATACTGTAATATATTGTGGTGGAATGGATTATGCTTGTAATACAAGGTTCCACTGTACTGTATTATTTGTGGAGCATACTGTAATATTCTGTGGTGGAGCAGCTGTAATATTCAGACATCCCAACCTGCAAAAAATTTATTTCAGGGAGGTGGTAAACTCAGGGAAGGACGGGTGGGTGGGGGGCGTCGTCGAAGGACAGCGGGCCAGAGGAAAACGGAGGGGGGTAACAGAGAAGGACAGCGGGCCAGAGGAGAACGGATGGAGGAGTGAAGGACAGTGGGGCGGAGGGGGGAGCAGAGAAGAAGAGCGGGCCGAAGAAGAACAGAGGGGGGAGCGGAGAAGGACAGTGGGCGGGAGGAGAATGGAGGGGGGTAATAATTAATAATTTGTGCAATAAATATTTTTGAAAACCTTACAACATTTTAAAGTTTGTGGGCGGGGGTGCCAGATATAGGAGTATCATGCGTTTTGCCACAATTCTGGAATTATGGACAGAATCGTTGCGTGAACAGAGTCTTGTGGTATGTAAGCGGTGATCTATGTGCACACAACTGTAGCTAAAGTGATACTAAACATACAATGTTTCATTGCCATTATCCCTTCTATTTATGTATAGAGATCACGCCACTGTATGTATTTAAATTATTATAAAAAGACATCCAAGTACCATATTTAATCATTGCTGTTCTACAGTTGCATGACCTTTCCCAGGCCTTTCCCATCCTCATGAAAAGGAGGAGTTTCTAGCAGAGGCGAAACTAGAACCTTCAGGGCCCCAGTGCAAGAAACCATGATCAGGTCCCTTCCCACTGATCCTGGGGCTCTTCACTCCCATTGTTGGACCTTTTTATTGTGGTCCCGCAGCAAGCCACCTTCCTGCCATCTTTTGGTACCCCACGATGGCGGAACGCCAGAGACCAGTCTAAAGTGCGACCTTTGAAACCCCGATTGTTCCCCCCACTATCAGTAGTTTTTTTATTTTTTTAAACATTTTATTTTATTGTGTTTTTTATTTATTTTTTAAAATTGTTATTATTGTTTACTGATTTTTTAGGGGGCTTTGGTGAATTCAGGGGTCTAAATAGACATTTTAATGTCTCACTTTTGAGACAGAGAAAAAGACTGAGAACAGATTCATCAGTTCCTTTCTCTTCAGCCTCAGCTGCACAGAATGAATGGATATGCATACATCTGTACAGAGCTTTTCGTTCATTCATAACCTGAAGCATAGTAAACACAGTTTACTATGCCGCATCCATGAATGAACTGATCACTGACTCGCTTCATTAAGACAAGGAAGGGGCCAGTAAATGTAAATGATCTTTCAAATGTGACAGATCGCCCGTAGCAGGAGGTGGGAGGGGGAAACCCAGCAGCACACAGGGGCCTGGGACAGCAGGACAGGGATAGGAAGGTGGAGGGAGCAGAGTGTAGAGGAACCAATGCCGTCAATTTTCCTCTTGAAGCAGCTGATTTTCTGTGGGATGGAGATCAGGAGAAGCGAGTATTCATGGATTGGTTTTCTCTACATGCCATAGCCCCCCACTGCCCTCTTATGCATTTGTACAGGGGGGTCACACAGGGCCACGTTGCAATGGCGAACCCTGTAGGGATGCCTCTGGTTTCTAGTGTGTTTTTATTTTTTATTTTTTTATTTGTGCTCTGTACCAACAGAGGATGTGTGAACTCTGAATCTGTGTCTGTATAACGCTGATTGGTGCTCTTGATGGTCACCTGACGCAAAAAAAAAGTATTTCAAGAGTAGAGAATCAAAATAATTAATAGCAACAAAGTGTTTTAAAGCTTTTTACAAATCTATATTTCAAAGGACATATATATATATATATATATATATATAACATTTTTTTTTTTTTTTTTGCAATATCATGGTGTAGGCAGAGTTTAAGTTGACTGACAATGGCTTTCACTTTGGTCACTCTGTAAAGATATCTGGAGGAGGTGCTGCCAATCACAGACTCTCACACCCATCCAGGCTCTGTCCATGGTGTGTATGTGCTGGGCCTAACAGGGAGACGAAGCCTTCATCAATCAACATCTTATATCCCGGCTCCCATACTGTTTAGCAATACGAGGATATTGAGTAGGAGGGAGGGAGGGTATTGTCATTTACTACTGTGTATATGCCCACATTGTGTGATTCTATAGTCATGTGGGCTTCAGAGATAAGAAAAATTAGGAAATTAACAGCTTAGAGGAAAACTTAAAATGGAGCATGCTCAGTAGATGTGGAAATGAATGGTCTACACAATCTCAAGCTGCAGTGGGGACACAGACAAAGAGGGAGGGACAGTAAACAACAGGATCAACCAGTTTTTTTGCCATCTACAGAAAACACTCTGGTGGCAAAGTGAGTTTAACACAATGTAATAAAGCATGTACTTTAATGACACTTTAACCACTTAAGGACAATATACAGCAGATCGGTGGCCTGTACAGGCAAAGCAACTTACTGGTACGCCGCTGCCTGCTTCTGGATTTAGGGCACGAGCATGCACGCCCCCCAGCTGACATCCGCAGTGATTGTACACAGCGGGAGTCTATCAGCAAGACCCGGCCACTGATCACTGTGTCCAATCAACACAAAACTCTGTACAGAGGAAGTGATCTCTCTGTTCCTAATCCCTGCAAAGCAGGGATTAAAAAAACAAAGAGATCTGTTTAGTATGCAGGGTGGGGGGTCCCAGTTCACTTGCGCCTCCTACGTGTGATGTGCTACACACTGATTTAAATTTGGCCAGTTCACCAGGGCCCGAATTTATTATTTAATTGACTTCTCTCAAAGGGGAGATTTGCAGATGATCAGTGGCTGCAGCCAATCGGCTTCAACTACTGATCAGTGTATTCTGTCAGTGACAGGTGCCACTGTCAGAATACAATGTCCTGGTGGGGTTGATTTCTCTATCCATTTTGTTTTGCTGAACAAAAAAAAACACTACAGTCTCGGTATAATTATTTTTTTTTTTTTATTTGAGCTAAAATCACATAATAAAATTGCATTGTGGGAAAAGCTTGTAATGTGTGGCTGGCTTTAGAAAGTGGAAGTGTACAGCACAGTGATATTGGATTCCAATCATTCCTCATACACAAGGGCTGTGCTGTCAAAAGCACATCTACAGGGTGCCAAATTCCCCCACAAATGCTGTATACATTTCACTTCTACACTATCGGTCTGTGAAAATAGGGACTCACACCTTTTATTGTGAAAATTGATATCAATAATTTCACAGGCAGAGCTGTCAATACACACTTCAGGTGTTGTGCTTTCTGCAGAGTTGTCAGCCCCTCCCCCTCAGCTCAGGTGTCACAAGACGACTCTGATGATTAAAAAATAGATCCGTGAATATTTTACTTTGAAGTATCTTTATGTTCACTGTCTGATTTATATAAATTTACAGAAAAGTTACACGTCGGTGAAGTTAAATCGTACAGAAAAAACACATTGCAGCCAGTTATTCCAGAGGAAGGAAACTAGCCTTATAAAGCGCAGTCCAATTCCCTCTAACAGGGAGAAATGTATTTTCTGATCCACTAAGAATATTATGTGCTCCTTATATCAACACTGCACAATGTTGCGTCTTATAAATACTAAGAGCTATTTATATTTTCTGCATTAAACCATGACTACCAAGCCTATTCTGACACCTCTTAAAAACATGTAAAAATATGCATTTATTCCATTAGATAATTACTTGGAACCCCCAAACATTGTATATTTTCTAAAAGCAAAGGCCCTAGAGGAAAAAAAATGTTGGTTGTTGTAATTTGTGCAGCGTTTTTTAAAACGCACATTTTTGGGGGAAATACTGTTTAACCACTTGCCTAACATTTCTGACACTTTTCTTATACAGTATAGGTAAAAATCAGTGTGATTTTTATATATATATATATATATATATATATATATATATATATATATATATATATATATATATATATATATATATAATATAATATAATTATTTTTTGCTAGAAAATTACTTAGAGCCCCCAAACACATATTATATAATATAATATATATATATATATATATATATATATATATACATACATTTGGGGGGGAAAAAAACAATATATAACCCAATTTTTGGGAGAAGTTATGCCAAGTAAATAGATACCCAACCTATCCTGCTTTTAAAATTTTGCTCACTCGTGGAATGGCAGAAAACTACGGTACTTTAAAAATCTCTATAGGTGATATTTTACAAATCTCTATAGGTGATATTTTACAAACTTCTACAGGTTACCAGTTTAGAGTTACACAGAAGAACTAGTGCTAGAAGTATTGCACTTGCTCTAACATTCAAAGCGATACCGCACATGTGTGGCTTGAAGCGGTGACAGGTCCTCTTTATGGAGAGATCTGGGGTCAAAAAGACCCCACATCTCTCTTCTACAATGTAAAGCATTAGGTCCAATTTTTTTTTTATCTAGTTCTTTCTGTACATTTTGTCCGGAACCGGAAGTGACGTTAGGATGTCGCTCCAATACTCTTAGAATTCTTCTCAACCCTGTCCTCAAGTACCCCCAACAGCCCATGTTTGCAGGTTTTTCTTTATCTTGCACAGGTGCTTTAAATCAGTCAATGGCTTTACACTGTCGCTTTTAATTTTTTTTTTATTAACTTGTTATCACAAGGGATTAACAACATCCCTTGGGCTGTGACAGGTCTTCTTTACTGGGAGATCGGGGGTCTATTAGACCCCAGATATCTCCTCTGCCCTCAAAAGCATCTGATCAGATCGAGATCGGTTTCATCAGATGCTTTTCAAGCCAATAAACAACAAGCTAGTAAACAAACCAAAACTGGAAGTCCACACAAAAGAGCTGAATAGCCAGTGCTTACCAAGTACAAACATAACTATGTAGCCATTAACCATCCAAAATAGTCCGCGATAAAGTCCAAATAAAAGACTAATATATGTGATAAAGTCCACAAACTTTGTTGAACATATACTAAGCTATTTAATAGTGAAGTCACATCTCCCCCAGCAATCACCCCAGGGTGTGCTCTCACCTTATGGTTTGACCTCCATTATCCAAAGGTCAAACAAGCATGAACAGATAGATATTCAGGCAGATTCATTGTTTGATACTCCCAAAGATAATGGAGGCACTCTCCCACCACTTCCAAATAAAACTTAGTACAGCACGGGATAATCAGCCACCAAAAATCAACTTCTAATGTCTGCAGTGCTGTGTGTACCAGAGGCTCAAAGGGGGGAAAAAAAAAAGATTTCGTAGTGCTCACTGATAAAACTATTTTATTGAAAAGCAAGTAAAATATCCACTCACATTGAATAGGTAGATAAAAAACATGAGCAAACACTGTGGGCCAGATTCACGTAGAGCGGGCGCAGCGTAACGTAACTGGTTTACGTTACACCGCCGCAATTTTTCCGATTTAGTGCCCGATCCACAAAGCACTTACCTGGAAATTTGCGGCGGTGTATCGTAAACAGGTCCGGCGCAAGGCGGCCCAATTCAAATGGGGCGGGTACCATTTAAATTAGGCGCGCTCCCGCGCCGGACGTACTGCGCATGCTCCCGTCGCAAATTTCCCGATGTGCTTTGCGCAAAATTACGACGCGCCGACGTTTTGTGAATCGCGACGTGAAAAAAGATTTACGCCGGGAAAAATAAAAGATTTAAAAAAAATTCAAAAGCGACGCGGGAAAGACAGGCATACTTTAACATGGTGGAGTACTTTTACACCATGTTAAAGGTGCACTATCTTTGCGACGGAAATCTAACACTTGCGACGCCGTAACGACGGGAAAAATCTTCGTGGATCGCCGTAACTCTTAATTTGCATACCCGACGCTGGTTTACGACGCAAACTCCCCCCAGCGGCGGCCGCGGTACTGCATCCTAAGATCCGACAGTGTAAAACAATTACACCTGTCGGATCTTCTGGCTATCTATGCGTAACTGATTCTATGAATCAGTCGCATAGATAGAAACAGCGATACGACGGGCGTATCAGGAGAAACGCCGTCGTATCTCTTTGGTGAATCTGGCCCTGTGTACCTACCAATACACTGCTGCAAGTCCAGGATCACTCTGCCACAAGAAAACCGCATGAGGATGGATCAGATGCAGGCAGTCCTCACAGTTAGTCTCTCCCTCTCTCTCCTGGATCGCTGTAACTTCGCCCAACATGTTTTGACAGTATGACACCATCAGGGGCATTGTACCCCTGATGATATACTGACGGAACATGTTGGGCAGAGCTACAGCGTTACAGGAGAGTGTGAGACTAACTGTGAGTGAATGGACATTATCACAAATTATTTTGGCCATTGTTAATTATCTAATGTAACATTGTAGTTATTTCACTTGTTTATCACAGTTTTCGGTTTCATTTTCAGTTGCTGTACAATCCATATTTTTGAGATAATACTATCTAGTCTAATATTGTTACTGTGACCTTCCCATTTTTGGCATGCTCACGGGTTAAATTTTTGATGACTCTATTGCCTTCTATATGTTCACTCTAGTGACTGACTGAATATCGAGCAGTACATTCAAGAACCTTGATAAATGGCGGCTGAGATCAGATCAGTCCGCTACAAAGAGAGAGGGAGTCTTCCTTCAAGCTGAGCAGATTGGCTTTCAGCAGACACCTTGTGGCAAAGATTTATATGATTGGATTTGAGGCCATATGCACAGCAGCAGTGTTATCTGCTGTTTTGTTTACAGTGTAAAGAACTTTATAAAGATGCCATTTTAACTGTGTCGCTGATTCTGCAGATTCTTGCTGTGACCTCCCAAATGACAAATGAATGTGGCCTTTCTGAATGATCCCTCAACCTATGGTATAATTAAGGTGGATTGATCAGCTGTAGGAGGGGCTGTGATATGAAAGAACATCAAAGCAATCCAGGTCAGGGGCCAGCATAAGGCAGCGCAGACAGCCGATCCAGCTTGCAAGGACAGTGATCGCCAAGCTGTGTATGGGGGCAGGGGGGTCGGCTCGGTACAGAGCAAGTCCCAGCATTCTACAGCTAGAGCCAGGATCCTCTGTGTCTTCTAGAACCAGCCTCTGATAGTTCGGTCCCCGGGGAAGGGAGAGCAGCTCAGGAGTGCGATTCACATAGGCGCGACTCGTCAGGCGACTTAGCCGCCTGACAAGTCACGCTCCATTCTGTACAATGGAACCGTTCTAATGGGAGCGACTTAAGTCGCTCCGACTTAGAAAAAGGTTCATGTACTACTTTGGGACGACTTGCATTGACTTCAATACAGAAGTAATTTTGCAAGTCGCCTCTGAAGTCGTAGGCAGATCGCCTTGCCGAGTCGCTCGGCAAGTCATGCTGCCCCAGTGTGAACCGGCTCTAAAAGGAGGAAGAAGGGGAAAGTAGAAATGCTTTCAGCAGGTAAATCGCGCTAGGATCCTGCTGCATGTATCCCTTGTGGGGAATAGTGTAGGTTTTGAGGTCTCCATGCAATTTGATTATTAAGAGTTGGGTCTTTTTGTTAGTGGCTGTTTTGTGGCTTTCTGAAGAAGTGCTTTTGCCTTCTTCCTAGTTCCTGCTCCCAATCGGGTGAATGCTACTAGTAGTGGATCCGATATGCCTGCACCGACCTACTTGGCAGAGGATGTAGCATAAGTTCAGATTCAGAACAAGGGGACTGAGTCCTAGAACATGTGTTGCAGAACTAATTAGGCATATGTGCAGTGTCATTTGTCAATCCTTGGGTACACTCTACATCAGGGGTGCCCAAACTTTTGAAGAGCGAGGGCCACTTAAGCAACTTTGTAACCAGTCGAGGGCCACAATGAACAGAGCGAGCAAATGACAGGTCATGGCTACTCTATAGGCCCTCCGATTCGCCGAGATACAAGGGGACAAACTCCTTTCTGTTTTTCGGATTGGAGGTAGGCGGGCGTAAACAGACATCTGTCACTCTATAGAGGCTAATTGAGGGTCCCATTTGTTTGGGCTGATCGTGTGAAAAGGGCCCAAGACTCCTTTCACACTGATGTGCTGCGGTTTACCCACACCGCGGGTGCAACATAGTGCACCTGTGTCTATCCTGCGGGTTAGCGGAACTTTGCCATAGACTCCACCTGTGGCAAAAGCCGGCGCTGTAGTGGAAGCATTGGCTTATGGGGCTCTGTTTCGCAGCCACTTTCTTCCTCTACCACCAGCTTTATTCACAACACTGATTCTGTGGAATGGCGGGTCGGAAACCTGCGATCTGGGCTTGCCAACCCACCATTCCAGAGAAGGAGGTCGCGGGCCACATCAGAGGGCTCCACGGGCCACTGGTTGGCCACCCCTGCTCTACATGTTGGGCAGAAAGATTCTGCTCATCCTTTAGGTAGGGAGTTTTGGTACACCAGTTGGGTTGGGAGGTTCCTTTGGTCCTGCTTATCCTGCCTATCCTTGTTCTATTTCTTCACTTTTGTTCTGCTTCCCCTTCAGAATTACTTTATGATTGGTTCCCGGTGGGCTCTTTAGCTCATCCAAAGGGATCTTTTGTTGCGAGAGCTCTTACAGCTTTGCTATCTTGATACAAGATTGGTTACCTGACCAGGCAGCCTCTCCTCATCATGGAACCTCTTTTGCTGCTTCTAGGGTTAGAAGTACAAGGTTTAGACCTTTTCTCATTTTGTTTGGCTGGTCTTTCCTTTTGAAATTTCTATGTCCAAACTTCTCTAATGAGGTTTTTTGCTCAGCAAATTGCTTTTAACTTTGGCAGTGGTTTTCCTCTCCTGGAACATCAACTTGTTTCTCCATTCTTCGATTGATTGTGGCAGTTCCTATGCCTTGCAGGAGGGCTTCTCTCAATCTATCCTTGATTCTGGAGTTGTTTTTTTCATATGCCTCAGACATGCGATAGGACCATAAAATGTAGGGGACTATCAATGGCTTTTTCCCACCTCTCAGCCGGACTCCTTATAGACGTCTATATTAAAATCCCTGTATCCCTTAACCACTTAAGCCCCGGACCAATATGCTGCCTAAAGACCCAAGGGGTTTTTACAGTTCGGGACTGCGTCGCTTTAACAGACAATTGCGCGGTCGTGCGACGTGGCTCCCAAACAAAATTGGCGTCCTTTTTTCCCCACAAATAGACCTTTCTTTTGGTGGTATTTGATGACCTCTGCGGTTTTTATTTTTTTCGCTATAAACAAAAATAGAGCGACAATTTTGAAAAAAATGCAATATTTTTTACTTTTTGCTATAATAAATATCCCCCAAAAACATATATACATTTTTTTTTCCCTCAGTTTAGGCCGATACGTATTCTTCTACCTATTTTTGGTAAAAAAAAATCGCAATAATCGTTTATCGGTTGGTTTGCGCAAAATGTATAGCGTTTACAAAATAGGGGATAGTTTTATTGCATTTTTATTAATTTTTTTTTTTTTTTACTACTATTGGCGGCGATCAGCGATTTTTTTTTTTTTTTTTTTTTTTTTTTTTTTCTCGTGACTGCGGCATTATGGCGGACACTTCGGACAATTTTGACACATTTTTGGGACCATTGTCATTTTCACAGCAAAAAATGCATTTAAATTGCATTGTTTATTGTGAAAATGACAGTTGCAGTTTGGGAGTTAACCACAGGGGGCGCTGTAGGATTTAGTGTTCACCTAGTGTGTGTTTACAACTGTAGGGGGGTGTGGCTGTAGGACTGACGTCATCGATCGAGTCTCCCTATAAAAGGGATCACTCGATCGATGCAGCCGCCACAGTGAAGCACGGGGAAGCCGTGTTTACATACGGCTCTCCCCGCTCTTCAGCTCCGGGGAGCGATCGCGACGGAGCGGCTATAAACGAATAGCCGCGCCGTCGTCCCGGATCGCTCCCCGAGGTAAGCCGCACGCAGCGGAGGGGGTCCCGATCAGACCCCCGACCCGCGGAAAGGCGGGGACGTATATATACGCCCATCTGCCTGTCCGTGCCATTTTGCGGACGTAAATAGTCGTGCGGCGGGCGTTAAGTGGCACTAAGGAAAATTAACATTTTGTATATAGTGATTTGTTTCTACAAAGTGCGATCACATCCAGTAGAGACCGATCTCTACTTGCAGCATACCTCCCAAAATTTTGAGATGGGAGTGAGGGACACCTACTAGCAAATGTATGAAGGCATAGTACACGCCCCCTGCCACACCCCCTTAAAGAAGAATTCACCAAAAAAAAGGTTAATTAATTGCACAAGTGTTTTTTTATTTTTATTTTTTTTATCACTTCTATTCCTTTATATTGGCTTTTAACATTGACAAATGCAGCAATTTAGAATTTGGATGAAATGTTTAGCCCTTGGAATCACTTTTTTTAAAGATAAAAAGTGCATTTCATATACAACTACCGGTATATAGATCAGACCAAAATGAGGGGGAAAGAGGGACGGAGGGACATTGCTCCAAATCAGGGACAGTCCCTCAAAATCAGGGACAGTCCCTCAAAATCAGGGACAGTTGGGAGGTATGTTGCAGCCTGCAGTAACAATGTCAAAACATGTCCCTTTAACATTATTACATTTACATGACAGCCTTTGGGGTGCACCATGCAAACGGTGCTATTTTAGGTTGAGTACCATCTGTATATTGATTGTATGGAATCTATACCATGCTCCTGGGACATCAGCCATGTGACCTCTGACAGATTGTGTAGGTTCCTGTGCAGTGGTAGCAGTGAGTAAGTATGTTCAGGATGAAAAAGGGGGGTGGACAGAGATCAGCAGAGATAACCCCCCCACCCCCAACTGCACTGATTGTCAGTGTCATAAGCCTAACCCTAGGCTGCAACGTTCAGCAACAGATGTAACACAAATTGATGTTGAGGGTGGAGGCTCTGAGCACATATCAGTTACCACCAACTGTTAATTCCTGGATGTCTTCCTCTGTTCCAGCACAGTGAAACCTGACACACTGGCCAATCTCTGGCCATACAGAAAGGTTACAGTAGCTCAGGTGGGATTGTGTGTGGATATAATGTTTTTTAATGAAGCGCTGAGTGTTTTTTCAGAGGGTAACGATAGCCAGCGACTTCTGTCAGTTTCCATTAGGGCTCAACTACACGTGAGCTCTTTAGCTGCCTTGTAACATGAGATTAACCCCTTACTGGCGAAGACCCCCTTCGAAAAAGATCACTATCAGCCTATTACAGATGAGGCAGATGCCAAAAAAAAACTGATTACCGCTTGTGCTTTCAATGTACTGTCATGCATTAAATAAGTTATAGAACCCAGAAAAAATCCTATCGTTTTACCCCTGTACAAATCATTAGTATGACCTCATCTAGAATATGCAATTCAGTTTTGGGCACCAGATCACAAAAGTGATATCAGGGAATTGGAGAAAGTGCAGAGAAGGGCAACCAAACTGATAAAAGGCATGGAAGAGCTCAGCTATGAGCAAAGATTAGAGGAACAATTTATTCTCTCTTGAGAAGAGGAGATTAACCCCTTCCCGACCGCCTCATGTAGATATACGTCGGCAGAATGGCACGGACAGGCACATCAACGTGCCTGCCTAGACGTGGGTCGGGGGTCCGATCGGGACCCCCCCCCCCGCTACATGCGGCGGTCGGATCCCCTCGGGGAGCGATCCGGGACGACGGCGCGGCTATTCGTTTATAGCCGCTCCGTCGCGATCGCTCCCCGGAGCTGAAGAACGGGGAGAGCCGTATGTAAACACGGCTTCCCCGTGCTTCACTGTGGCGGCGTATCGATCGAGTGATCCCTTATATAAGGGAGACTCGATCGATGATGTCAGTCCTACAGCCACACCCCCCTACAGTTACAAACACAGACAAAGTGAACACTAACTCCTACAGCGCCCCCTGTGGTTAACTCCCAAACTGCAACTGTCATTTTCACAATAAACAATGCAATTTAAATGCATTTTTTTCTGTGAAAATTACAATGGTCCCAAAAATGTGTCAAAATTGTCCGAAGTGTCCGCCATAATGTCGCAGTCACGAAAAAAATCGCTGATCGCCGCCATTAGTAGTAAAAAAAAAACATTAATAAAAACGCAATAAAACTATCCCCTATTTTGTAAACGCTATAAATTTTGCGCAAACCAATCGATAAATGCTTATTGCGATTTTTTTTTTTACCAAAAATAGGTAAACGAATACGTATCGGCCTAAACTGAGGAATTATTTTTTTTTTTATATATGTTTTTGGGGGATATTATAGCAAAAAGTAAAAAATATTGCATTTTTTTCAAAATTGTCGCTCTATTTTTGTTTATAGCGCAAAAAATAAAAACCGCAGAGGTGATCAAATACCACCAAAAGACAGCTCTATTTGTGGGGAAAAAAGGACGCCAATTTTGTTTGGGAGCCCCGTCGCACGACCGCGCAATTGTCTGTTAAAGCGACGCAGTGCCGAATTGTAAAAACCCCTTGGGTCATTTAGCTGCATATTGGTCCGGTCCTTAAGTGGTTAAGGAGGATATGATCAACATGTATAAATACATAAGTGGTCCATATAGTGAACTTGATGTAGATTTATTCACTTTCAGGTTATTACAAAGGACGAGGAAACACTCTTTACGTCTGGAGGAGAAGAGATTTAACATCCACATACAGAAAGGTTTCTTCACAGTCAGAGCTCTGAAAATGTGAAATGGACTCCCTCAAGAACTAGTTCATGCCAGCTCAGTAGATTGTTTTAAAAAAAAACTGGATGCATTCCTAATTGCCGGTTCACGCGGGGGCAACACGACTTCCAGCGCGACTTGGAGCGACTTACAACGCGACTTTGAGTTGCCTCCAGGACAGGCGACTTTGCCTGTGGCCAATCAAACAATAATCAGCTCTGTGGGAGGGAGGGTTTTGCCTGAGAAAACTATTTTCTCTTCCTGTAAAGTTGCTTCAGTACAGTGATCCGACTTTGGAGACAACTTACATTGAAATCTATGGGTACAAGTTGCCTAGAAGTTGCCTTGAAGTAGTACCGCAGTGGTTCTCAACCTGGGGGTCGGGACCCCCTCGGGGGTCGAATGATGATTTGCCAGGGGTCACCAAATCCTGGGCTGTCCCTGAAGCCCGCAGTGCTCTCCTGGCCTTTTTGCGACTGCTCAGCAGGGCTGTCCCTTGAGCCTGTGGCCGTCGAGCTGGGCTGTTCCTGGAGCCCCGCAGCCGCCCACTCAGCCTTTTTGCAGCCGTCCATTCAGTTCATGGCATGGCTGTGACTAGAGATCAGCTGACTGGTGAGGAATGTGAAGTGGGAGGGGCTGGAGGAGACACCATCTCCTGATTTCGGCATAGGTGTCACTGCTACGAGACACCACAAAGTCAGAGACACAGACACAGAGAGTAAAACTACCTGTGATTATAGTTGCCATTAAAAGTCCCCTTCTCAGATCAGCAGATGATCTTCATCAAGAACACCTAAGTTGGCCGATCAGAACTCCCCCCAGCACTTCATTCCGTGAATTAGGGGTGCAAATTACTTTTCTTACCTTGGGTGCTGACAACCCATGCTACAAAAATAATTTTACTGTTGGGGGTCCCCACAACTTGGGAAATTTTATCAAGGGGTCACGGCACTAATAAGGTTGAGAACCACTGTAGTACAGGAACCTTTTCGGAGTCGGAGCGACTTCAGTAGTGTGCATTAAGACGGCTCTCATTCACGTTAATGGAATTTCTCATGTCGTGGGACTTGGGGCGACACAAGTCGGGTCCCAAGTCGCTGTAGTGTGAACCGGCACTAAATGCACAAAACATAACTGGATACTGATATTTATAGGTAATATCACCAAGAGATTGTTGATCCAGGAAATATCAGATTGCCTATGGGAGACCAAGAAGGTTTTTTCCCTTGCTGGAGCAAATTGGAGCATGCTTTACTGTTTTTTTTGCCTTTCTCTGGATCAACTCTTGGTATAGGATTATGTATATGGAGGTTTTCTATTTATTTATTTCATCTATTAGTTGAACTAGATATACTTGTGTCTTTTTTTCAACCTGACTAGCTACCCAAGTATATGTAACAATAGCCACAAAGCTGAACCCTTGGCCCCAGGGTTTCAAATGCTGAAGGGGGATTGTGATCATGTGATTGGCTGTCACAGTGGTTGCATGATCCGAAAGCTCCTGATCACAAGCAGTGATTGCAAGCATTCTGTTAGCCAATGTTAATTGCACAGCTGTGTTTGCAATGTGGTAAGCAAATATGCGCCAAGGCCACATTATTATTATTATTATTTGTCGGCACCAAGCGGTTAAAGTTTCACATCAAAAGAAATGGCCATAAATATGAAGGTTGGTGCGCTTTGAAAAAGTTTGTAAGCACTAAAATTGCATTCACACTTGAGCTGAGCACCTTTGGTCATGTGTGTGTGTGTGTTTGTTTCTTTTTTTACGTTTTTCTGCAGGCGTTTTCGCAGACATTTGCAGCTTGAGCACATTAAAGTGGTGGTTTACCCTAATTGACATGTATATCTGACCAGCTTCCTTATATTCGTAACAAGTACAGTCCGGAATAATTTTTTTTTTTTTTTTTTTTTTTTATCCTTTACGTACCTTGTAATCCATGTTTTCAATGTACTTCTCCCTGCGGGAGTAGGCGTTTCTATGCCTAGGGGGATTGTCATCTGGGAGGTCGGCCAGATGATTGACGGCTGTTCCCCCCCCGGCGGTTAAGGCCCCGCCCCCTGTATTGCGTGCACGAGTTACGGGGTTTCCGAAAGAAGCCGAACATGCAGAGATGTGAGTCGACTCTATACGGCGCCTGTGCTCTGCCTGTTCGGCTTTTTCCGGAAACGCTGTAACTCGTGCGCAACTATGAAATACGGGGGGCGGGGCCTTATCCGCTGGGGGGGAACAGCCGTCAATCATCTGGCCGACCTCCCAGATGACAATCCTCTTAGGCATAGAAACGCCTACTCCCGCGGGGAGAAGCAGATTGAAAAGATTGATTACAAGGTATGTGCGGCTTAAAAAATAAATAAAATTGCGGACTGTGCTTCTTACAACTATAAGGAAGTTGGTCAGATGTAAATATATTAGGGTGAACCTCCGCTTTAATTATTTTTATGCAATGGAAAGCTGGTTTCTAGGGGGGGGAAACCGCACTCTATATTCATGTTTATGCATTTTTCAGGTGCTCCAATTAAAAGAGAAATATGGATTTTTTATTTATTTTTTCCCCCATCATACTTACCTAGGTGGATGCAGCTTCTGTCCCCCGGTGCCTCTGACAACGGAGCGATCGAACATCACCGATGGCTTGGTTCTCACAGCTCCCCCAGTAGCGAGCAGCTGACTGTTAATCAGCATCTCTCTGCTCTAGTCCTCCACGTTCACTGGAGCGCTGAGCTGTGGAGGGGCAGGGAGTGGCTGTCTCAGCGGCGTCTTACTGAGAGGCTGAGACAAGTGTCAGTCCAGGCACCTGGTGGATCCTGACTTCTTACTGTCGCAATGACGTGGTGCCTGGACTGATTCCTGTGACGTCAGCAGAGAGCGGACATCAGTCTGCTTTCTGCTGAAAACGGGTCAAAGGAGTGCAAAACTTATTGCACTCTTGTGGCCCATAGGAGAAGCGCAGCCAAACAAGTTTAGGCTGGACTTCTTCTTTAAAGAGGAGCTACAACTTGCTAAGGTGTGAATGAGGCCTTAAAGTGGATGTAAACTTGGTTTATGAAATTTTGAACTGGGCACATATATCTGCAGTGTTTTTGTCATCTCTCTTCATGTCCAGTAGCTCTCTCCTGCCCTGTTCTTCTGTTATCGGTATCCGAACATCTGACAAGTTCTCCAACACTGGAGATAAAAACAGCCTGAGTTTTGTGTTGGGGAGTATGCTATAAATTAGCACAGAGCTGAACGATTCAACAAACAGAGCTGAAAGTCTCTACCTATGAGGAGAGGGGGTGTGTGCCTTTCCTTCAATCAGCTGTCTTGGCTGTATGCCCAGGCTTCACTGCAGTGCTAACCAGGAAGAGAAAATCTCCTAACATGATCTGAACTTTCCAAAGAATATATAAAGCTGAAGACAGCAGATATACAAGTAAAACTTATGTAGGGAGATTTGTTTCATCCCTGTGTATCATCTGAGGCTGTTCACTTCACTGGGTATATGTGAGTGTTTACATCTACTTTAAGGGGAACAGCTGTGTCCTATGCTGTTTAAACTTATAGCAACACTGAAGCTCAGTTCACAGTGCCGTGACTTGTGATGTGACTTGTGAGACCCCACGTTGCGTGACATGTGAAATAAGGTTCCTGTACTACTTCAATGCAAATTCTATCCGACTTGTGCCCAGTGGCGTCTCCAGCTTTCATATTTAGGGGGGGCACATGGAGGGACAGGGACAAAAGTAGGGGGGCCAACTATAAAATGCAATATATATATATATATATATATATATATATATATATATATATATATATATATATATATATATATATATATATATATATATATATATATATATATATATATATATATTAGTGCTGTCAAACGATTAAAATTTTTAATCGCATTAATGTCATAGTTAAGTCGCGATTAATCGCTCTAATATATGACGAATTTCCCCACAAATATCGCACAATTCTGCAAGTGATTATAATTTATTATCGCTGTTTTCTAGCTGATCTAAAACCATTTTTGACATAAAGGGACACTTTTGGACAATCTACAGTTTCCAGGCAGAAAGAATAGTTTTTATTTTATAAAAAAACATGTAGGGCACTGGGCAGACCACTAGGGACAAGGGGGGTGTGTATTTTTTACATACAGTACTGTAATCTATAAGATTACAGTATACTGTATGCATTGTGTTTGTTTACTTTTTTAAATTTGGCGCCGTTCTCCGCTCCCGTGCGTCGTAACGTCGCAGGGAACGGAGCTCGGCGTCACACAGGCACTGTGAATCGAGCGAGGACCCGCCAAGCAAGGAGGACCCGCCAAGCGAGGAGGAACCGCCAAGCAAGGAGGACCCGCCAAGCAAGGAGGACCCGCTCGATCACACAGCGGGGTGGCATCGCTGGATCCAGGGACAAGGTGAGTAACTTGTCTGTGAATCCAGCGAAAAGGTAAGCCGCGCCGCTGCACACTCTGCATGTCCACCCGAGGGCTCCTGCGTTAATCGCGCGACAAAAATATTGACGGCGTTAACGGCGTTAACGCAAACCCATGTTAATATCGCGTTTAACGCACAGCCCTAATATATATATATATATATATATATATATATATATATATCCTGGGGCCCTTTACTACGATCCCACTATGGGCCCTTTCATATGTTCTGCAGTGAGCTCCCTTCCTACTATACTGGGGCCCCCCAGGGTGGCAGAAAACAAGAGATATATGTCACCAGCACACCAAGAAAATATAAGGGTCCAAAGCAGTGGGAGAACTATCATTGTTGCAAAGGTTGTCTTGCCACCGGGCCCTGGGGTTCTGCCACAGTGGGGATCCCCAGCTGTCCTGTCCCTGCTATTTACAGCGCTGGTCTGGCATCTGTCTCCTTGGCAGCGGCGGCAGTCTATTAGGACCTAGTGCTGGTGACATTATGGGTGCATGCAGGGGAAGGCTGGCACTATTGGTTATAGAGAGCTGAGCCCCCAGCTGGTCACCTAGCAGCAGTAATGCTGTATAACCTTCTCTGTTGACATGCTGATCGGCATGTGATGCTCCCAGTCAGATCTAATAAACACAGTATTTATTAGCATCAAGAGTACAACCACATGAATATAATCAACCGTATGTTCCGCAGCCATGTGGGCTCTATGCCTGTAAAGTGTGGGCTTTGATCAATAAAATCTCTGATATTTATGACTAGGATTTGACTAAGAGCATCACCTGGATTGCATCCCGATCAGCATGTCAGAGAAGGGTCCACTGCTGCTAAGCAACCTGCAGGGAGCTCAACTGTCTACAACCAATAGAGATGGGCTCGGGTGTGTTTGAAATCCCACATGCCCGATCCCGCCAGGAAGCCGACACTCCACAGTGCTAATCAATGTATGGGCTGCCTAAGAGCTAAGACCAGCCATAGACAGTTTAAATCTCAGCTGGTTAGCAGAAACTGGCTGAGATTTGAACCATTAATTAGCAGATTCTCTTATAATTATCACTAGTGGTTGCTGTATAGCCACTAGTGATAATCACTGTTTGTCGGGAGAATACAATTGCTGGGCAGGAGGGATATTCCCCTGTCACCACTGTCTGTTGATGGGGGAATCATGCAAGTTTCTTTCCTGCAATCTGTGGATGCAGGAAAGAAATTTGCACCGTATATTATCTGCCTAACTGAAAGTGAAAGTAAATTGTGAATGTTTTGAAAGAACAGGAGAGGGGGAGGGAGACAGATGGGGGGAGAGAGAAGGGATGGAGATAATGTAGTTCAGTGATTACAGTGTACTGCAGTCTGCAGTGCACACACTTAAACACGGTCCAGGCTAGAATATCTGGTTGTGTGAGCGCTCGCATTATGCAGTGATGGCGAGCAGAGGGAGAGGGAGGAATCCCCCGCAGAGCTGACTGGGGACGCTCTCCCTCTCGGGGAGCAAAATACAAAAATTGCAAAAAAAATAAAATGTTGTTTTGTTTTTTTTTGGGGGGGGGGGGGCACATGGTGGGGCACAGCATGATGTTGGGGGGGGTCAGGGCCCCCTCTGGCCCCCCCTAGGGACGCCCCTGCTTGTGCCCATCAACTTTAATGGAAGTCGCCTCCAAGTTGCATCCCCATCTTAATTGAGATGATTTTGATCCGCCATTACAGGAAGATTACCTGAAGTTGCACTCAAGTGGCCTGGCAAAGTCGCACTGTAAGTCATAACAAACTGTGTGCTATGGTGGCACACGTGCCGGTGCGCTACCGAACCAGGCTTTGTGCGTAAGACCTGTCCCCTGCTCCCTCCTCACTTGATTTGACTCCCGTGGCACCTGCTGCTGGTCTGTCCTGTGAGAGCAGGAAGAGAGACTACTGCTGTGCCTGTCTGAAGCGGCAGAGAAAGGATTCAGGTAAGTATTTAGAGAGGAGGAGGGAAAAAAACAGGCAATGTAAGTTTTTTTTTTAATGCAGATGATGTAAACCTTTTCACTTTAGAACCACTTTTAAAAAAGTTTTCCTCAGTCCAGATAGATGACCAGCACCCAGCCATAGTGTGTCTGATAGCTAAGAGACCCAACAGGAGTTCCCGGTGATTAGCTGTGTGGTAGCCCCATGGAAAGCAATGGGATTCTGACAGCTCCCACAGCTAATTGAGGCCGCTTACATGTAATTGTTTAAGCGATGATTAGCTGCAAATGATGGCATTGGATGCAGAATATCTGCATCCAAGGCCAATTGTTTGCAGGTGATTGCTCCATAAGCAATTAACATGCAACCAACACGATTAGCTGTGGGTGCTGTTAGCCTCCCATTGCTTTCAATGGGCTTCCACCCACAGCTAATCCCTGCTAGGTCACCCGCATCTAATTAGTGGGAATGCTTTAATAAGCATTCCCAGTATTGATATTCGTTTTTTATTATTAGTGGGAATGCTTTCATAAGCATTCCCAGTATTGATATTCGTTTTTTATTATTAGTGGGAATGCTTTAATAAGCATTCCCAGTATTGATATTTAGTGGGAATGCTTTAATAAGCATTCCCAGTATTGATATTTAGTGGGAATGCTTTAATAAGCATTCCCAGTATTGATATTCGTTTTTTATTATTCTTCTTCTTAATTTTATTCCGTACGTTTTTTGGCTCTGCGTAACTTCTGCATACTTTCAGCTATTGAGACCATTTAACTTTTAAAATGTTCGTCTCATTCAGCTAACGATGGGACTTCTTCAAGTTTTTTTGTACTATTTATACTTTTTAAAATATTAAGCTTTTAGACACTTTTTTTTAACATTGAAGTCAATGAGAACATCCTTTTTCCTGCTTCAAAACACACGTTCTGCCAAAAGTTTCAGCTCCTTCATACTTTCACTTACAGACACCAAACAAACTTTAAAGCGGTCACAAAATATTCAGCTATCCAAACATGACTTTTCAGATTGATATCTTTTACGGTTTTTGTGAAAACGCAATTTACGTTTAGCGATTTTTTCAGAAAATGGAATCGGTTATAATGTAACCCTATGGAAGGGATTTAGAGTGTGTCATGTGACCTTTAGAGTGGAGATCTTTGAAAACAAAAATTATCTTTAAAAAAAGGGCGAACAAATTGCTCTCACGCCCACAAGATCTACTTGTCATACACAATTTATATATCAAAACGTAGGTATGCTTGTCTGGTTTCAGGCAATGTGATCAGTTTTGTGATACGTATTTTAGTTTTAGTTCCAGGAGCTTCTAAAGGACAAGAGTGACAAAACCACTCTCATTGACCGTCCATGTTAAAAAAATTTAAAATTTTCCTGCAAAACACACAAAGACGCTCTTTTCTAAATCGCTGGCATGGCCACAATTTTAAGTTTATCAACATAAATTTCATATCGATGCGTTCACAAGGGCCGTGTCTTTCAAACGGTGAAGTCGCTGTATCGATCGCATGTACGGTTGTGGATTTATTACGTTTTGTTTGGAGGCATAATTAATGTATTGGTCTGTGAATTAAAAGGCGTTTGTAATGGAATTTCTTTCCATAAATAGCTTTCTACCTCAGTGCAATATTCCTCCTCACTGACCTGGGGGGAGGGGAAACCTCCTGAGGGGGGAGGGGCGACCAGGAAGTCAGGATACTCTCTACTTTGCAGATAGAGAAAGGAGCTGTGTGTCCTAAAGATAGTGTAGTGGTTATGGTGAATGGCTTTGGTGCGGGCTCAGCAATTCAGCATTCCCACTCGCATTTTCCTCAGGGAATGCATTTTCTAGTCGTTTTTTATTATTCTTCTTCTTAATTTTATTCCGTACGTTTTTTGGCTCTGCGTAACTTCTGCATACTTTCAGCTATTGAGACCATTTAACTTTTAAAATGTTCGTCTCATTCAGCTAACGATGGGACTTCTTCAAGTTTTTTTGTACTATTTATACTTTTTAAAATATTAAGCTTTTAGACACTTTTTTTTAACATTGAAGTCAATGAGAACATCCTTTTTCCTGCTTCAAAACACACGTTCTGCCAAAAGTTTCAGCTCCTTCATACTTTCACTTACAGACACCAAACAAACTTTAAAGCGGTCACAAAATATTCAGCTATCCAAACATGACTTTTTAGATTGATATCTTATACGGTTTTTGTGAAAACGCAATTTACGTTTAGTGATTTTTTTATCGGTTATAATGTAATCCTATGGAGCAGGTTTAGAGTGTGTCATGTGACCTTTAGAGTGGAGATCTTTGAAAACAAAAATTATCTTTAAAAAAAGGGCGAACAAATTGCTCTCACGCCCACAAGATCTACTTGTCATACACAATTTATATATCAAAACGTAGGTATGCTTGTCTGGTTTCAGGCAATGTGATCAGTTTTGTGATACGTATTTTAGTTTTAGTTCCAGGAGCTTCTAAAGGACAAGAGTGACAAAACCACTCTCATTGACCGTCCATGTTAAAAATTTAAAAATTTTTCCTGCAAAACACACAAAGACGCTCTTTTCTAAATCGCTGGCATGGCCACAATTTTAAGTTTATCAACATAAATTTCATATCGATGCGTTCACAAGGGCCGTGTCTTTCAAACGGTGAAGTCGCTGTATCGATCGCATGTACGGTTGTGGATTTATTACGTTTTGTTTGGAGGCGTAATTAATGTATTGGTCTGTGAATTAAAAGGCGTTTGTAATGGAATTTCTTTCCATAAATAGCTTTCTACCTCAGTGCAATATTCCTCCTCACTGACCTGGGGGGAGGGGAAACCTCTTGAGGGGGGAGGGGCTACCAGGAAGTCAGCATACTCTCTACTTTGCAGATAGAGAAAGGAGCTGTGTGTCCTAAAGATAGTGTAGTGGTTATGGTGAATGGCTTTGGTGCGGGCTCAGCAATTCAGCATTCCCACTCGCATTTTCCTCAGGGAATGCATTTTCTAGTCGTTTTTTATTATTCTTCTTCTTAATTTTATTCCGTACGTTTTTTGGCTCTGCGTAACTTCTGCATACTTTCAGCTATTGAGACCATTTAACTTTTAAAATGTTCGTCTCATTCAGCTAACGATGGGACTTCTTCAAGTTTTTTTGTACTATTTATACTTTTTAAAATATTAAGCTTTTAGACACTTTTTTTTAACATTGAAGTCAATGAGAACATCCTTTTTCCTGCTTCAAAACACACGTTCTGCCAAAAGTTTCAGCTCCTTCATACTTTCACTTACAGACACCAAACAAACTTTAAAGCGGTCACAAAATATTCAGCTATCCAAACATGACTTTTTAGATTGATATCTTATACGGTTTTTGTGAAAACGCAATTTACGTTTAGTGATTTTTTTATCGGTTATAATGTAATCCTATGGAGCAGGTTTAGAGTGTGTCATGTGACCTTTAGAGTGGAGATCTTTGAAAACAAAAATTATCTTTAAAAAAAGGGCGAACAAATTGCTCTCACGCCCACAAGATCTACTTGTCATACACAATTTATATATCAAAACGTAGGTATGCTTGTCTGGTTTCAGGCAATGTGATCAGTTTTGTGATACGTATTTTAGTTTTAGTTCCAGGAGCTTCTAAAGGACAAGAGTGACAAAACCACTCTCATTGACCGTCCATGTTAAAAATTTTAAAAATTTTCCTGCAAAACACACAAAGACGCTCTTTTCTAAATCGCTGGCATGGCCACAATTTTAAGTTTATCAACATAAATTTCATATCGATGCGTTCACAAGGGCCGTGTCTTTCAAACGGTGAAGTCGCTGTATCGATCGCATGCACGGTTGTGGATTTATTACGTTTTGTTTGGAGGCGTAATTAATGTATTGGTCTGTGAATTAAAAGGCGTTTGTAATGGAATTTCTTTCCATAAATAGCTTTCTACCTCAGTGCAATATTCCTCCTCACTGACCTGGGGGGAGGGGAAACCTCTTGAGGGGGGAGGGGCGACCAGGAAGTCAGCATACTCTCTACTTTGCAGATAGAGAAAGGAGCTGTGTGTCCTAAAGATAGTGTAGTGGTTATGGTGAATGGCTTTGGTGCGGGCTCAGCAATTCAGCATTCCCACTCGCATTTTCCTCAGGGAATGCATTTTCTAGTTAGTGGGAATGCTTTAATAAGCATTCCCAGTATTGATATTCGTTTTTTATTATTCTTAATTTTAATTTTATTCCGTACGTTTTTTGGCTCTGCGTAACTCCTGCATACTTTCAGCTATTGAGACCATTCAACTTTTAAAATGTTCATCTCGTTCAGCTAACGATGGGACTTCTTCAAGTTTTTTTGTACTATTTATACTTTTTAAAATATTAAGCTTTTAGACACTTTTTTTTAACATTGAAGTCAATGAGAACATCCTTTTTCCTGCTTCAAAACACACGTTCTGCCAAAAGTTTCAGCTCCTTCATACTTTCACTTACAGACACCAAACAAACTTTAAAGCGGTCACAAAATATTCAGCTATCCAAACATGACTTTTTAGATTGATATCTTTTACGGTTTTTGTGAAAACGCAATTTACGTTTAGTGATTTTTTTATCGGTTATAATGTAATCCTATGGAGCAGGTTTAGAGTGTGTCATGTGACCTTTAGAGTGGAGATCATCCACAAAAAATATTATATTTAAAAAAAGGGGGAACAAATTGCTCTCACGCCCACAAGATCTACTTGTCATACACAATTTATATATCAAAACGTAGGTATGCTTGTCTGGTTTCAGGCAATGTGATCAGTTTTGTGATACGTATTTTAGTTTTAGTTCCAGGAGCTTCTAAAGGACAAGAGACATGTTAAAAAGTCTAAAAAATGTTTCTGCAAAACACACAACGACGCTCTTTTCTAAATCGCTGACATGGCCACATTTTTAAGTTTATCAACATAAATTTCATATCGATGCGTTCACAAGGGCCGTGTCTTTCAAACGGTGAAGTCGCTGTATCGATCGCATATACGGTTGTGGATTTATTAACTTTTGTTTGAAGGCGTAATTCATGTATTGGTCTGTGAATTAAAAGGCGTTTGTAATGTTATTTCTTTCCATAAATAGCTTTCCTTACCTCAGTGCAATATTCCTCCTCACTGACCTGGGGGGAGGGGAAACCTCTTGAGGGGGGAGGGGCGACCAGGAAGTCAGCATACTCTCTACTTTGCAGATAGAGAAAGGAGCTGTGTGTCCTAAAGATAGTGTAGTGGTTATGGTGAATGGCTTTGGTGCGGGCTCAGCAATTCAGCATTCCCACTCGCATTTTCCTCAGGGAATGCATTTTCTAGTTCTTAATTTTAATTTTAATTTTATTCCGTACGTTTTTTGGCTCTGCGTAACTCCTGCATACTTTCAGCTATTGAGACCATTCAACTTTTAAAATGTTCATCTCGTTCAGCTAACGATGGGACTTCTTCAAGTTTTTTTGTACTATTTATACTTTTTAAAATATTAAGCTTTTAGACACTTTTTTTAACATTGAAGTCAATGAGAACATCCTTTTTCCTGCTTCAAAACACACGTTCTGCCAAAAGTTTCAGCTCCTTCATACTTTCACTTACAGACACCAAACAAACTTTAAAGCGGTCACAAAATATTCAGCTATCCAAACATGACTTTTTAGATTGATATCTTTTACGGTTTTTGTGAAAACGCAATTTACGTTTAGTGATTTTTTTATCGGTTATAATGTAATCCTATGGAGCAGGTTTAGAGTGTGTCATGTGACCTTTAGAGTGGAGATCATCCACAAAAAATATTATATTTAAAAAAAGGGGGAACAAATTGCTCTCACGCCCACAAGATCTACTTGTCATACACAATTTATATATCAAAACGTAGGTATGCTTGTCTGGTTTCAGGCAATGTGATCAGTTTTGTGATACGTATTTTAGTTTTAGTTCCAGGAGCTTCTAAAGGACAAGAGACATGTTAAAAAGTCTAAAAAATGTTTCTGCAAAACACACAACGACGCTCTTTTCTAAATCGCTGACATGGCCACATTTTTAAGTTTATCAACATAAATTTCATATCGATGCGTTCACAAGGGCCGTGTCTTTCAAACGGTGAAGTCGCTGTATCGATCGCATATACGGTTGTGGATTTATTAACTTTTGTTTGAAGGCGTAATTCATGTATTGGTCTGTGAATTAAAAGGCGTTTGTAATGTTATTTCTTTCCATAAATAGCTTTCCTTACCTCAGTGCAATATTCCTCCTCACTGACCTGGGGGAGGGGGGGAAACCTCCTGAGGGGGGAGGGGCGACCAGGAAGTCAGCATACTCTCTACTTTGCAGATAGAGAAAGGAGCTGTGTGTCCTAAAGATAGTGTAGTGGTTATGGTGAATGGCTTTGGTGCGGGCTCAGCAATTCAGCATTCCCACTCGCATTTTCCTCAGGGAATGCATTTTCTAGTTATTCTTAATTAGTGGGAATGCTTTAATAAGCATTCCCAGTATTGATATTCGTTTTTTATTCTTCTTCTTAATTAGTGGGAATGCTTTAATAAGCATTCCCAGTATTGATATTCGTTTTTTATTATTCTTCTTCTTAATTAGTGGGAATGCTTTAATAAGCATTCCCAGTATTGATATTCGTTTTTTATTATTAGTGGGAATGCTTTAATAAGCATTCCCAGTATTGATATTCGTTTTTTATTATTCTTCTTCTTAATTTTATTCCGTACGTTTTTTGGCTCTGCGTAACTTCTGCATACTTTCAGCTATTGAGACCATTTAACTTTTAAAATGTTCGTCTCATTCAGCTAACGATGGGACTTCTTCAAGTTTTTTTGTACTATTTATACTTTTTAAAATATTAAGCTTTTAGACACTTTTTTTTAACATTGAAGTCAATGAGAACATCCTTTTTCCTGCTTCAAAACACACGTTCTGCCAAAAGTTTCAGCTCCTTCATACTTTCACTTACAGACACCAAACAAACTTTAAAGCGGTCACAAAATATTCAGCTATCCAAACATGACTTTTTAGATTGATATCTTATACGGTTTTTGTGAAAACGCAATTTACGTTTAGTGATTTTTTTATCGGTTATAATGTAATCCTATGGAGCAGGTTTAGAGTGTGTCATGTGACCTTAGAGTGGAGATCTTTGAAAACAAAAATTATCTTTAAAAAAAGGGCGAACAAATTGCTCTCACGCCCACAAGATCTACTTGTCATACACAATTTATATATCAAAACGTAGGTATGCTTGTCTGGTTTCAGGCAATGTGATCAGTTTTGTGATACGTATTTTAGTTTTAGTTCCAGGAGCTTCTAAAGGACAAGAGTGACAAAACCACTCTCATTGACCGTCCATGTTAAAAATTTAAAAATTTTTCCTGCAAAACACACAAAGACGCTCTTTTCTAAATCGCTGGCATGGCCACAATTTTAAGTTTATCAACATAATTTCATATCGATGCGTTCACAAGGGCCGTGTCTTTCAAACGGTGAAGTCGCTGTATCGATCGCATGTACGGTTGTGGACTTATTACGTTTTGTTTGGAGGCGTAATTAATGTATTGGTCTGTGAATTAAAAGGCGTTTGTAATGGAATTTCTTTCCATAAGTAGCTTTCTACCTCAGTGCAATATTCCTCCTCACTGACCTGGGGGGAGGGGAAACCTCTTGAGGGGGGAGGGGCGACCAGGAAGTCAGCATACTCTCTACTTTGCAGATAGAGAAAGGAGCTGTGTGTCCTAAAGATAGTGTAGTGGTTATGGTGAATGGCTTTGGTGCGGGCTCAGCAATTCAGCATTCCCACTCGCATTTTCCTCAGGGAATGCATTTTCTAGTTTTAATTTTATTATTCCGTACGTTTTTTGGCTCTGCGTAACTTCTGCATACTTTCAGCTATTGAGACCATTCAACTTTTAAAATGTTCGTCTCGTTCAGCTAACGATGGGACTTCTTCAAGTTTTTTTGTACTATTTATACTTTTTAAAATATTAAGCTTTTAGACACTTTTTTTTAACATTGAAGTCAATGAGAACATCCTTTTTCCTGCTTCAAAACACACGTTCTGCCAAAAGTTTCAGCTCCTTCATACTTTCACTTACAGACACCAAACAAACTTTAAAGCGGTCACAAAATATTCAGCTATCCAAACATGACTTTTCAGATTGATATCTTTTACGGTTTTTGTGAAAACGCAATTTACGTTTAGCGCTTTTTTCAGAAAATGGAATCGGTTATAATGTAACCCTATGGAAGGGATTTAGAGTGTGTCATGTGACCTTTACAGTGGAGATCTTTGAAAACAAAAATTATCTTTAAAAAAAGGGCGAACAAATTGCTCTCACGCCCACAAGATCTACTTGTCATACACAATTTATATATCAAAACGTAGGTATGCTTGTCTGGTTTCAGGCAATGTGATCAGTTTTGTGATACGTATTTTAGTTTTAGTTCCAGGAGCTTCTAAAGGACAAGAGTGACAAAACCACTCTCATTGACCGTCCATGTTAAAAATTTAAAAATTTTTCCTGCAAAACACACAAAGACGCTCTTTTCTAAATCGCTGGCATGGCCACAATTTTAAGTTTATCAACATAAATTTCATATCGATGCGTTCACAAGGGCCGTGTCTTTCAAACGGTGAAGTCGCTGTATCGATCGCATGTACGGTTGTGGACTTATTACGTTTTGTTTGGAGGCGTAATTAATGTATTGGTCTGTGAATTAAAAGGCGTTTGTAATGGAATTTCTTTCCATAAGTAGCTTTCTACCTCAGTGCAATATTCCTCCTCACTGACCTGGGGGGAGGGGAAACCTCTTGAGGGGGGAGGGGCGACCAGGAAGTCAGCATACTCTCTACTTTGCAGATAGAGAAAGGAGCTGTGTGTCCTAAAGATAGTGTAGTGGTTATGGTGAATGGCTTTGGTGCGGGCTCAGCAATTCAGCATTCCCACTCGCATTTTCCTCAGGGAATGCATTTTCTAGTTTTAATTTTATTATTCCGTACGTTTTTTGGCTCTGCGTAACTTCTGCATACTTTCAGCTATTGAGACCATTCAACTTTTAAAATGTTCGTCTCGTTCAGCTAACGATGGGACTTCTTCAAGTTTTTTTGTACTATTTATACTTTTTAAAATATTAAGCTTTTAGACACTTTTTTTTAACATTGAAGTCAATGAGAACATCCTTTTTCCTGCTTCAAAACACACGTTCTGCCAAAAGTTTCAGCTCCTTCATACTTTCACTTACAGACACCAAACAAACTTTAAAGCGGTCACAAAATATTCAGCTATCCAAACATGACTTTTCAGATTGATATCTTTTACGGTTTTTGTGAAAACGCAATTTACGTTTAGCGCTTTTTTCAGAAAATGGAATCGGTTATAATGTAACCCTATGGAAGGGATTTAGAGTGTGTCATGTGACCTTTACAGTGGAGATCTTTGAAAACAAAAATTATCTTTAAAAAAAGGGCGAACAAATTGCTCTCACGCCCACAAGATCTACTTGTCATACACAATTTATATATCAAAACGTAGGTATGCTTGTCTGGTTTCAGGCAATGTGATCAGTTTTGTGATACGTATTTTAGTTTTAGTTCCAGGAGCTTCTAAAGGACAAGAGTGACAAAACCACTCTCATTGACCGTCCATGTTAAAAATTTTAAAAATTTTCCTGCAAAACACACAAAGACGCTCTTTTCTAAATCGCTGGCATGGCCACAATTTTAAGTTTATCAACATAAATTTCATATCGATGCGTTCACAAGGGCCGTGTCTTTCAAACGGTGAAGTCGCTGTATCGATCGCATGTACGGTTGTGGATTTATTACGTTTTGTTTGGAGGCGTAATTAATGTATTGGTCTGTGAATTAAAAGGCGTTTGTAATGGAATTTCTTTCCATAAATAGCTTTCTACCTCAGTGCAATATTCCTCCTCACTGACCTGGGGGGAGGGGAAACCTCTTGAGGGGGGAGGGGCGACCAGGAAGTCAGGATACTCTCTACTTTGCAGATAGAGAAAGGAGCTGTGTGTCCTAAAGATAGTGTAGTGGTTATGGTGAATGGCTTTGGCGCGGGCTCAGCAATTCAGCATTCCCACTCGCATTTTCCTCAGGGAATGCATTTTCTAGTTTCTAGCTGGTCCCTTCACAAGTGCGAATGGGGCCCTAACCACTTTACAACCGGAGGCCGTCTTTTAACGTCCTCGGCTTTGTGCGGTGATATCTGAATGATGCCTGCAGTTACAGGCATCATTCAGATATCACCGTCTTCAGGCGCTGATTTTGTGCACGATAAGAACGATCAAAGCGGCAGTTCCACCGATTGATCGTTCCTATAGGCGGCGGGAGGGGACGTCCCCCCCCCCCCTCCTGCCGCCATCCGGTGCTTCCCCAGGCTCTCCCGTGCCATCGGGGGCACGGAGAGCGAATCGGCCAGCGCTGCCTGGGAAGCATAGAGATGACTGGTGACCAGATGGTCACCAGTCATCTCTATGACCGTCGGAGGCCCGGGTGCGACGTTATGACGTCACGCCCGGTACCCGCAAGTAAACAAAGCCGCAATTGCGGCTGTCGGCATGTGATCGGTGAATTTTTTTTCACCGATTTCATGCTTGTAAGCCTGGAGGAGAGGACCTGTCACAGTGATTCCTATTACAAGGGATGTTTACATTCCTTGTAATAGGAATAAAAGTGATTAAAAAAATTAATAAAAAAAAAAGTAAAATAAAATTATTATTTATTTATTTATTTATTTTAAACGCTCCTGTCCCCGATAGCACGCGAGCAGAAGCGAACACGCATGCAAGTCCCGCCCACATATGTAAACGCTGTTCAAACCCCACATGTGAGGTATTGTCGCGTGCGTTAGAGCGTGTGCAACAGTTCTAGCACTAGACCTCTTCTGTAACTCGAAAATAGTAACCTGTAAAAAAAATTAAAGCGTCACCTATGGAGATTTTTAAGTACCGAAGTTTGGCGCCATTCCATGAGTGTGCGCAATTTTAAAGCGTGACATGTGAAAGATGATGTTACGCCGAGTAATAGATACCCAATCTATTTACTCGCCGTAACATCATCTTTCACATTATACAAAAAAATTGGGCTAACTTTACTGTTTTGTTATTTTTTAATTCATTTTCCCTAAAAAAAGGCGTTTGAAAAATTATTGCGCAAATATTGTGCGAGGAAAAAAAGTTGCAATGACCGCCATTTTATTCCCTAGGGTGTCTGCTAAAAATATATAATGTTTGGGGGTTCTGATTAATTTTCTAGCAAAAATGTTTTAGATTTTTACATGAAGGAGAGAAATGCCAAAATAGGCCCCGGTTGTCAAGTGGTTAAAGGTTAAGTTCACCTTTTAGGAACATGTTCCACCCGTTTTTAGTGTGAAAAACATGTTCCCAATTCTGCAGCCGATTTGCAGTTTAGCCCCCCCCCCCACTAGCTGTCACTTTTTTGAATCAATGTGGTCATGTGGGGCTCTCCACCCACACAGCTGCATCATTCATTCACACAACTCACACAGCTCTATCCTTTGCGGCCATCGGCTTGTAGTTCTCAATGAACTACCACGACATTGTGGAGCCCCATGGTAGTTTTTGGATTCTTCCTGACAGATTGTATCTGCTTGCTCATATGGGATGTATGGGCACACAGATACACTGACAGATCTGCAGGAGACCTGCATGGCACCAGTGTTCTGCTGATCACTGGTGCAATACTTTACAGGCTCTAAAAAAAAAATATGTACACTGCAAAATGAAAAGTGAGATAACACTGGACACCCTCCCCACAACCCATTCCACATCGTACTTGGCTCCAGGGATGCTGAGCTGTCAGTGCCCACACAGCTGGTCCAGTGGTCGGGGGTTTTGAAATCTTGGCTCTCCTCCCTCTTCTCTGTGCAGAATGGACCAGTGTGATTCTGATTGATTAGCTTTGTATTCATTCCTAAAAATACAAAGCCTCCTATGAATGGCTGAGCACCACTTACTTAGTCCATCTTAATTTTGTTCCAGGAATGAAATGGGAAGTCCCCAACCGCTGCTGGAACACAGTGCTGTATACCGTATATAGCTGATGCTACATACTATACAGTTTATACAATGCTGATAGCTGCTACATCGATTTAGTAAAGGAAGGTTTGTTTGGGCAGCTTGGCTTATATAAAGTCAAAGTATTCTTAGAATTCAACTAAAAGGATAAAGATATACATGTAAATAGTCACTGGACTCCTAAATAAAACAATGCATTCCCAGGGTGGCTGATATCTCAACAATTGTTGATAGAGCGAGAGAGAGCATGAACTGAGCCACTGAGGGCTCCCACTTGTGGTTAGTCTCCAAACCTCTACATTTAATACAATAACAAAAATGTATGAATAACAATGTTATGAAATAAGAAAGTTGCCTGGAAGAGTACTTTGAGAGTATGTAGCCTTGTTGGTGAGATCTTGCTGGATCGGAGGCAGGTGGGTAACAAGGCTCGGTCACAGGGGTGGTAAAAACAGGTGGTTGAACTGTCGTTTCACAGGAAGAACATGCAGCTGCTCCGGACTGTACACATGCCACAGCCAACATTAAACCCCTGTTCGAATTTAGCGGGCAATAATGCTGCCGACACAATCAAATGAATCGGACGGCATTGCAACCTCCCTGCAATGGTGTGCAGTGGTTCAGACTTTTGAGAGTTAAAACAAGTGGGGAGAAGGCATATCTCTTCCCAGTTGCCTGTCAACCACTCTCTGAAAAGCAATCTTTCACAAGAGAAGTGACACAAGATGCTGCCAGTATAAACCCAGTCTAAGTCTGGCTAGAGGGCAGGGGCCTGTAGAATGTAACTGTACCAAAGGTGCAGTTACACTTTAGGATAAACACAACAAAATGACTCTAATTATGAGCTTACTGAAAATACACTACACTTTTCCTATAATTATAGTAGCATTACATTTGAAAGATTGTTGTATGGGGAATGCCTTATAAAGAATAGCCAAACCCTATTGGCAAGCAGTTGTTGTCGCCTCCACTACTGCTGGTCAATGACTGAAAAGGGACAGCAGAGCCTTGCCTCTGCCTCATCCAAATTAACCATCAAAGGAGTTTACAATGTCAGTATAACAAAAAATTGTCCAATTCACAATATCATAACGGTTGTAATCTGACCATTTGTTCACAACTGCAGAACAACAGGATTAGCGGCAAAGTTGGACTTACTTCTGGGTAGCTGAATGGTGCCAACATGGTTGCCTAGAGATGCCAGCCTGGAAATTGCTATTGGAGAGTGCTGTATATTGAGATACTTGGACATAATGGTCCATCATCTGATACAAATACTGTTGTATGCCAGTTGATGTATGTGACATTTATCAGTAGACCTGGTTGTTGTATGACACTTCTGGTGTCCCCTGTACAGCTTGAATGTCAATGTCCCGATTGCTTGAAGGGACGTTATTGAAATATATAATCTACATCTGCACACTCATTTTATTAAAGCGGTGGTTCACCCTGCAGAACAACATTTCAGCATAAAATTCGGCATAGTAGCGCGAGCTACACTATGCCTGTCCTAATTTTTTTATCCCCGTACTCACAGTGTAATCGTACATAGACGATTCCGTCTGCCGCGGGGAATGGGCGTTCCTAGCAAGAGGGAGGGTGATTGACGGCCGGCTCTGGCACGTCACGCTCCCAGAAGACAGCCGGAGTAGGTCTCGGTTCTTCACGGCGCCTGCGCACAGGCTATGCGCAGGCGCCGTGAAGAGCCAAGCCTATTTCGGCTATTTCCGGAGAAGCGTGACGTGCCAGGGCCGGCCGTCAATCACCTTCCCTCTCCATAGGAACGCCCATTCCCCGGAATCTTCAATATCCAATTGCACAGTGAGTACGGGGATACAAAAATACAGACAGGCATACTGTAGCTCGCGCTACTATGCCGAATTTAATGCTTTTTTTTTTTTTTATATAGGGTGAACCCCCGCTTTAAGTATGTGCTTTCAGTGTACTTTACTGGATCTAAACATACAATTCATAACTCATTGTTATGATATTTGGCATCTTCTCAAGTTGCCCTTCTGTGACCTTGGTAAAGATACTGTATTGTGAGCTCCTTTGGCACAGAGGGAATGATCTGAAGGGATCTATTTAATGCGCTGTGTAATACGGCTGCATCGTATAAATCCTGGAAATATAGGCCCGGATTCACGTACCTCGGCGCATAGTTATGCCTGCGTAGCGTATCGAATATACGGCTACGTCGACGTAGCGCAGAGCGGCAAGCACAGTATTCACAAAGCACTTGCTCCCAACGTTGCATCGGCGTAACGTAAATTCGTCGACGTAAGCCCGCCTAATTCAAAGTAGGTGGAAGTGGGCGTGATACATTTAAATGAAGCGTGACCCCATGCAAATGATGGGCCGAACGAACGGCGCATGCGCCGTTCCGTGGACGCATCCCAGTGCGCATGCTCAGAATAACGTCGAAAATACTCAATAAGATACGTCAAATCACTGCCTACAACGTGGCGTAACCTACGCCCAGCCCTTTTCACGTACTACTACGTAAACGACGTAAAATACGACGGCTGTTCCCTGGTCCATACCTTAACATGACTTACCCCTGCTTGTCCCTTCTCGTCTGTTCCGAGAAGGGACAAGCCTGTGGCAAGGAAGTAGCTGCGATCCAGTGAAAGTGATGACTGCCTCCACTCGGATCTCCGCGGATGACACCATTCATGCACCTATGCCTGATTTTACACCTGCTTTGTGAGTAGGTTCTTTATATGTTTTTGCACTTTTAAATAAATTACCTAATTGCTACGCTTAGAAGGCGCCGCTTGTGTTTCTCTTTATGAGGCTTAACTTTACGCCGGACGTACGACTTACGTAAACCGCGTATATGAATGCACCGGGGGAATCGTAGGAAACTTACGTCGGATGAAGCCTAATTTCAGGCGTATCTAGTTCTATGGGCACGGCGCATAGATATGACGGCGCACATTGACACTCACGCGGCGTATCTCGAGATACGTCAGCGTAAGTGCTTTGTTAATCCGGGCCCTAATGTGCATAGTGCTTGCTTAGCTTTGATTTCAGTTCCAGTGCTGTCATGAGAGCTTATGAAATGGGCCACTTTACCATAGCTATTGTTGCTTCCATATGTTTACCATGACAGGTTCCCATTGATTGTGTTAAGCCTCGTACACACGACTGGTTTTCCCGTCAGAAAAACTGCCATGAGAGCTTTTGGCCAGGAAAACCACCCGTGTGTATGCTCCATCGCAGTTTTCCCGACCGGAAAACTGCCGGGAAAAAGAGAATCAGCTCTCTTTTTTTTTTTTTTTTCGCCGGTTTTTAACCCGGCAGTTTTTCTAGGGGAAACACTGCGATGGAGCATACACACGGCCGGGATTCCCGACCCAACGCTCTTATGGCAGTTTTCCTGACGGGAAACCCGTTCGTGTGTAGGGGGAAAAAGTTACCAAGCAGATTCTCGGTTTTCCCCTCAGGTTTCCAGGCGGTAAAAAGTCCGCCGGGAAACCCGTACGTGTGTACGAGGCTTTAGTCACTTGAGCACAAAATGGACTGGTTGTAATTGGAAGATACACTCGTTACTTTGATTTTTCTCTTGCCCTCTAAATGCACTCAACTGACAGAGCCCAGAAAGGAAAACTTTACTGCATTACTTTGTAATGGGGAGTTGGCTTGACCCCTGATTGGGACTAATGTGACTACAATTGTAAGAATATATTAAACATAGACTCTTTGAAACTATAATTACTAGCAATAGCAAACCATAGGGGGCAAGTTGATACTCCTGAGTATCACTAAATTCAGCTGGAATAAGGAATCCCCAGCTGCATATACAGTACACTGGCTCAGATCCAGTTCCATTTAGAAATTAGGATTACAAGAATCGACTTCTCCAAAGTGGGGAGTGTTTAGGATGCCTTGCCATGTGTCGCGGTTGGGGTGATTTACTTTCACTTCTTTCACAAGAACGGCATGTGATATCCCTCTGATGGGTATATTGACGGCAAGAAAATACAGTGCATATTGTTTAGAAGATTTAGCGCAGACCCCTCACTGGGCTGGCTGTTTTGTCTCAAGTTCTATTCCCTATGAAAGTGGTCTCCAAACTGCGGCCATTTGCTTGCTCTCATCTGTCCCTATTCCTTTCACTGATGGCAACAATGGGGCACTATTGCTCCCCCTAATACCAAATGAGGCCCTCTTTACTTCAACTGATACCAGTGATGGGGCACTCTTTATTCCCAATGATACCAAAGATGGGGCACTTTTTATTCCTATTGATACCAATCATGGGTATCATCACTTTATTCCAATGATGCCAGGACATCGTCTACTCCCACTGCCCAGTCCCCCTAAAGTCTGAAGAATAGTAAACCGGTCCTTTGTTCAGAATGTTTGGAGACCCCTGCCCTATAAGGTACACAGCAGCCAGGCACACAGTAGCTTCACAGTCTCACAACTCAATAAACAGGCAGTGCATGTCTTTTTGTAGGTTTAAAGTGGTTGTAAACCCTTACAGACCACTTTAACCTACAGGTAAGCCTAGATTAAGGCTTACCTGTAGGTCCAAGAAATATCACCTTAACCTACACGCTTAGACAACAGCGCACTGAGAGTGCCATTAGTGAAGGCGATCATGCCGTCACTAGCGGCTCCAACGCGCATGCGCGGGAGTGACGTCATCGCTGCTCCGCCCAGTCACAGCGCTGGAGCAGCGATACCCGGAACTCACTCTGAGAGAGATGGCTTCGGTGGAGGAGGTGATCGAGGACCGCTTTGGGGGCTTCGATCTTAGGTAAGTAATTCATAATGAGCTAGTATTCTATGCATACTAGCTCATTATGCCTTTCTCTTGCAGGTGTCTTTTTTTTTTTTTAAGAGGGTTTACTTCCTCTTTAATGCTTATTGGACTGGGTTAGCATGTGGGGTTGGGATACTCAAAATTTAGTGCAAGATATATGACTGATTCTTGGGGGAGAAACCCCTCTTGAAATTGGTAATAAGTGATCCACAGTTCAATGGTCTCCAATGCAAGAGCAAACCTGAACCAGCAAATCTGGAACAGCCTTTCCAGGGGTTAACACAGATCTCTCTCAGGCCTGTACTCGCTGTGCCCTGTGTACTTGAACGCTTTCCTCCAATATCAGGCAGCTTATGTGCTGTGAGCCTCCAAGCCAGATCCTCTGTAGACTTCCTCCAAACTGCTACCAGCAACTTCAGACATGGGTCCCTCAGCTCTCCCTGAGATTGCTATAATCTTTTATATGGACTATAAACGGAAGGACTGAATAAATGGTTGTGGAAGGAATCATCTGATCTTCCAATATTTCTTATGGGGAAATTTGCTTTTGATATACACGTGCTTTGGATTACAAGCATGCTTCCAGAGCAAATTATGCTCGCAATCCAAGGTTTTAGTGTATTAAAGTGGAGTTCCACCCATAAATATAACATTACATCAGCAGTTTTAAAAAAATGTCATTAGTCCTTTACGAAAAAAAATTTTTTTGATGCCTTCAAAGTGTTGTTGCTAGGCAGAATAGTTAATCTTCCCACTTCCTGCACCTAGGTGCTTAATGCTTCCTAACCTACACCGCACAGACTCCTGGGAATGTAGTGGGTGTAACTTTCCAGTGCACTCCCCAGTCTCAAAGAATCATGTGACTTGGACAGCACAGGTGCTGAAACCTGATCTGACACTGCTTGTGCAGCACTGAGCATGTGCGAGACCTTCAAGGCTGAAATCCAGGAAGTCATACAGTCTGGCTCCATGATGCCCACACTTAAGATGGCCCCAGTCAATTTCTATTTTATGAAGTGTCTAAATGCTGTAACAACCTAACAAAACGGACCTTAGTTTACAGGCCAACTTTACTAGAATACATTAAGCTTGTGTATTACAGGGGTATTTATATTTAAAAAGTGAAATTGTGGCCGGAAACTCCGCTTTAAACAGACTGCAATAAAAACTTGACTTGAGCTGAGTGTACACAAGTAGAATTTTGAATGAAAATATGTAGGAAAATTTGCCTGGTGGCCCGCTTACGGCTATTCACAGGTACGTCACTTTTTAGGATCTCGCGCCTTTCCATCTTGGGCTTTCTTTCGTGAGACCTATGACGCACCCCCTACAGAATGGTTTAGTTATTTACAACTTCGACATTGGATTTCAACTCTCCGTTGTAACTCCTCCTTCCCATTCCAAATGACGACCTTTGAACGCATCTGCCTCAATTCACCTGGAACCCAGGGCACTATTTCTTCTATCTATTCCTCTTTATCCGGGGGGGGGGGGGGGGGGCTCGTTCTTCTCCCACCCATATGTTTCCAGATGGGAGCGAGACTTGACGCCTGGTATAGAATTAGAGGATTGGAGCAAGGCCTGGTCATCCATTGCCAAATGTTCCTTTTATTACGGTTACTATGGAAGCAGCGTACAAGGTTCTCCTCCGCTGGTATTGGGTTCCGGCCCGCATAGCTCATGCGAATCCATCGTATGATGATAGATGCTTCCGAGGATGTGGCCATCACGGAGACGAGATACATATTTGGTGGTCCTGCCCACTACTTGTGGGATTCTGGTCTATGGTCTATGGCCTTCTGTCAACTCTTTTTCATGTACCCTTCCGCAAAGACACTCGACATGCTTTACTTCATTGCCCCCTCCTGGTCCTCTTCTCCTACGAACAAAAGCTGGCCACCTACCTCTTTATTGCTGCAAAACGCGCTATTGCTAAAGCATGGCGGAAGCCCTCGGTTGGTATTGCAAAGGTGAAGAGCATTTTGACCACCCTCATGTTACATGAAAAGATGACCAGTGTGCTTCATGACACCCATGCGAAGTTCCTCAAAGTGTGGAATCCATGGTGGTCTTATGCTCTCCCTGCCCCCAGCCAGCTTGGGTATTCCAGACCGTTCAAATATACCACCGAACCCGCAGGCCCTGAGCTCTTCTCTTGTCTAAGTCTACAGCTTCTTCTTTCCCATTCTTCTCTCTAGCCTGTCTCTCTCTCCTCCCCAACATCTGGCTTCATCTCGCATCTTCTTTTTCTCCTTCCTCCTTTCTTACTTTCACTCTCCCCCCTTCACTTTCCCCCACCCTGTTTTCCCCTTGCGCCCCCCCCCCTTTTTTTTGTTAATTTATTTGGTTTTGGGGTTTTATTAAAATTTTTTTCCTTTTTTATTTTGTTTGTCCATTTTGATTTGTCTTTTGGTCCTACTGTGCCTTGGACTTCCGAGTCCAGTTACTCATTCCCACTTCCGGCTTAGTCGCCGGATGCTTTTATTGTTTGCCTTCACAAAAAAAAAAAAAAAAAGAAGAAATAAAAGAGTGTGTGTGGCTATGTATGTGTGTATATGTATGTGTGTGTGTGTGTGTGTGTGTGTGTATGTACACACACACCCACACAGGGGAACAAAACAACACATGTCACGGAGATACAAATAAAAAATATGCATACAAAATATATATATATATATATATATATATATATATATATATATATATATATATACATACATACACACACACACACACACACACACACACACACACACACACACACACACACATACATATATATATATATATATATATATATATATATATATATATATATATATATATATATATATATATATATATATATATATTTTGTATCTCCGTGACATGTGTTGTTTTGTTCCCCTGTGTGGGACCACTTTGCCTTCCTTTTCTTCAAGCCAGTATCCTGGCTATGTTTTTGTTTTGTTTTTTCCAATAAAAAAATTATTATACCAGAAAATATATGGGGAAAATTTGGACTAAAATTTCCCAGAAAATTAAAAATAGTTCAAGAATTCCTTTGCTTTTAACGTTCAATTTTGGAATAAATGGAATTTCTCAAACAAAAACCACATATACTGTTAGAAATGTGTACATTCGAGAAAATGCTTCCATCCTGCGCCTTTTGAATTTTCTCATCGCTGCGGTTAAAAATGAATGTCAATTGGACCCCGCTAATGATTAGAAAAATGAACGAACCTTCTTGCAACAAAAAAAGTCAGATGAAATTCTACAAGTGTATATACAGCCTCTGACTCTTACCCGCCCCGTAGAAAAGGTCTATCTGAAAAGCTATTATTGGCTTGGGAATTTGTATATGTATGCGAATCCAGTGTTTTCTTTTTCGTGGAATACATACATGCTAAAATAATTTATCAGAGCTCAAAAATGCCCTGACCAAGAATGATCTATTTGCAGCACTGTGCTATTTTTTTCTGGTCAGGGAAATACTATTATTTCCAGTTCTCGGAGCGGCTACATAAGCCAGACGGGGTGCTGGAATTCCTGACCCTTCCCCGCCTGAGCTCAGCTCTGTGTGTGAGATCACTGCGCAACCTTTTAAAGACACAGTAACCGCTAAGTTTAAATTGCACTAACATTCTGTAAAATGCAGCACACTGTTCTGTTGGGGACTGAGGACATCACTAAGGGATGAGGTAGCATAGTAACTGGATGGACCACTGTGCCTGCAGACACTAATAAACAGAGATCATAGTCAGGACAGGACTTAGGGTGGTGGGGGCCCCTGGGCTTGAGTGTCGAAGGGGCCCCCTGGAGCCGAGAATTGGGGGGGGATCAAAGTTGTTGAGCGGGGGGGGGGTGCGCATTAAAGTTGTTGAGCGGGGGGCAAATTGGCAAATTGAAGTTGTTGAGCGGGGGGGGCGCATTAAAGTTGTTGAGCGGGGGGTGTGCATTACAGTTGTTGAGCGGGGGGGGGGGTGCCTCTCACGGAATGTGTCGGCTCTCTTCCCTTCAGCAGACATCCACACACCGCTCCGGTTCCTCCTGGGGGGAGGGGTTTGCAGTTGTTGAGCGGGGGGAGTGCCTCTCACCTTTGCCGACAGCCGGGGCCACAGGCTGTCATTAGCCCGGCTGTCGGCTTTCTTCTTTCGTTCCTCCTGCTTCCGTGCTGCCTCCTCTTGCAGTGCGGGAAAATTAACCCTTTCGCTGGACTGCGGGAAGAAGCTGTCTGTGCGGGAAAGTCCCGCAGAATCCGTGCGTGTTGGGAGGTATGCGCAGGGCCGCCATCAGGAATTTTTTGGGGCCCCTTACACAGCTTAAGGTATGGGAGGGTGCTGCCGCCTGAAATTGAGAAGCGGGGGGGGCCTTTACAAAAAAAAGAAGTAAAGAAATATATATATATATATATATATATATATATATAATATATATATATATATATATATATATATATATATATATATAATATAAAAAAAAAGAGGGGTAGCCATCCGGGGCCCTGGGGACCTCTGGGCCCTTTAATAAAAAGAAAAAAGAAACCTCTGGGCCCTTTAATAAAAAAAAATATAAACATTTATAAAAAAAAATACATAAAAAAAGGGAGGTTGCCATCCGGGGCCCTGGGGACCTCTGGGCCTTTTAATAAAAAATAAAAACAATATAAACAAAAATAAAAAAATTAACATTTATAAAAAAAAAAGGGAGAGGTTGCCACATGGGGCCCTGGGGACCTCCTGAGCCCTTTAATAAAAAAACAAATATATAAAAAAACAAAATGATTTTTTTTTTATAAAAAAAAAGGGGGGGTTGCCATCCTGGAGACCTCTGGGCCCTTTAATAATAATAATAATAATAATAATAATAATAATAATAATTATAAATAAAAAATATATAAAAAAACATGTTTTTTTATTAAAAAATAAATAAAAAAGGGGGGGTTGCTGTCTGGGGCTCTGGGGACCTCCGGACCCCTAAAAAAAAAAAAAGGGGGAGGTTGCCACATGGGGCCCTGGGGACCTCTGAGCCCTTTAATAAAAAACAAATATATAAAAAAACAAAATGATTTTTTTTTTATAAAAAAAAAGGGGGGGGTTGCCATCCTGGAGACCTCTGGGCCCTTTAATAATAATTATTATAAAAAAAATTATATAAAAAAAAATGAAAATAAGGGGGGTTGCCACCTGGGGGCCCTGGAGACCTCTGGGCCTTTTAATAATATATATATATATATATATATATATATATATATATATATATATATATATATATATTATATATATATATATATATATATATATATATATATATATATATATATATATATATATATATATATAAAAAATAGATAAAACATTTTTTTTAATAAAAAATAGATTAAAAAGGGGGGGTTTCCGTTCCGGGGCCCTGGGAGCCTCTGAGCCCCTGGGGACCTCCGGACCCCTAAAAAAAAAAAAAAAAGGGGGAGGTTGCCACATGGGGCCCTGGGGACCTCTGAGCCCTTTTAATAAAAAAAATATATAAAAAAAATGAAAATAAGGGGGGTTGCCATCTGGGGGCCCTGGAGACCTCTGGGCCTTTTAATAATAATAATAATAATTATAATAAAATTAGATACATTTTTTTTTTTTTATAAAAAAATAGATAAAAAAGATACATTTTTTTAAAAATAAAAAATAGATAAAAAAGGGGGGTTTCCATTCCGGGGTCCTGGGGGCCTCTGGGCCCCTGGGGACCTCCGGACCCCTACAAAAAAAATAAAAAAAAAAAATTTTTTTTAAAGGGGGGCCCCCTATTGGGTGGGGCCCATGGGCTTGAGCCCAGTCAAGCCCAATGGTAAGTCCGGCCCTGATCATGGTTTATGAAGGTGTTGAATACTGGAGACTGATAATTCTCTTTATTTTTTCTTCATAGTTCACTTATAAAATGGCCTTTTAAAAATGAGATGATTAAACAAACAAGTCATTAAAATGTACAACAGTTAAAGGGCAGTTTTACCTAAAATGAATATTTCTGTTTTTAGTGGACATCAGTGGGTTAAATCTCCACTCTTGTTTCCATTTTCCATGCCCACATCAAGTGTCGGCATCCATGCTAGACAGATTATCTGTTTCACCTGGTGAGGAGTCCCTCTTTTAAGATAATTATTCTCTGTACCAGCTTCCCATCCTGGCCACCAGGTGAAAGCCTATGTCCTCTATCTTTAAATGGGAGATTTGCTCCTGCGCTTCTCTGTGCAGACACGGAGATGCTCGTCTCTGCTCCTTCCTTCCCCCGTAACAGCAGTTTGCAGCTGAGAGGAGAACAGAACTCCTCCTACAGATCCTGCGCCACTCTGTGCAGCTGCAGCATTCCCTTGTCTCTGCCTTCCCTGGTCTTTGAATTCAGCCGCCTCCGGAAGCTGTCTCGAGCCATCCTCTGGTCGTCCTACAGACCCTGCACATTCTGCTTCCCAACTCCACCCCCAGCTTCTTCTCGGCAGCAGCACAAGGTAAGGGGGGGTGCACTGTGATGTAAGGGAGGGCGGGGGACTCTTGACTTAAGTTGGCGGTGGGCTCTTGGCATCTCATTTAGGGGGGTGGGGTGCTCTGGACATCTACTCTTATGCCTTGTACTCCCGATCGGAATTTCCGATGGAAAAAGTCTGACGGAATTTTTTCATCAGATATTCCGACCGTGAGTGTGCCCCATCGGAAATTCCGACGAACTTAGAAAGAGAACATGTTCATTCCGTTCGTCTCTATAGAACTCCTCAGGAGAAAAACACGCATGCTCATAATTAAGTCGACGCATGCTCGGAAGCATTGAACTTCATTTTTCTTGTCTCGTAGTAGTGTTGTACGTCACTGTGTTTGATGGTCGGAATTTGGTGTGACGGTGTATATGCAAGACGGCTTGTACGGAATTCCGTCAGAAAAATCAGTCGGAGTTTATCCCGATCTTGTGTTCAAGGCATTACAGGTACAACCAGCTCTTTCAAGGGCATCCATAATGCTAATGTGGCTTGCAATAAAGTTGCGTTTGACACCCCTGCATTTAAGGGATTGTAAAGCTTTGTGTTTTTTCACCTTAATGTATCCTATGCATTAAGGTGAAAAAACACCTTGCACTCTCAGTCCTCCCAGCCCCTCCGTTTTACTTACCTGAGCCACGAAACTCCGTGGGCGCGATTCGGCGATGGTTTCCCCCAGCTTGAGGCGGCTCTTCATTGGAGATTGATCGCAGCCATTGGCTCCCACTGCTGTCAATCAAATCAATGACGTGGCACGCCGGGGGCGGGGCCGAGTGATACAGTGGCGGCTATGGGAGCGTGCCCGCAAGCTAACACCCTTGGGAGAGCGTTTTCCAGAAGGGGGTTAGCTGATGTGGGGAGGAGCCGTGACAGCCGCCGAGGGATCCCAGAAGACGAGGATCGGGCCACTGAGTATGGTATGTTTGTTATTTAAAAAAAAATATTTTAACCCTTCTAACCACTTTAAAATGTCGAGCCACCACGCTTCTCTGTAGCATTCCTTCTGATTGGCTTCAGGAAGGGACAGTAATGGTGGCCATACACGCTTCCATTTTTTTATTTTATTTTTCTCTAATTAAATTACAATCAAAATGATAAAATCTGCAAAAAAAAAAAAAAGCCATAACTGCTTTCTTGATAGATTTAGATCCAATTTCGATTGGAGTCAATCAAACTGAGTTGATCAGCCAGGGCAAAAAATGATCGATTGTTTTGCATTGATTAGCTGAGATACTTTGTTCATGAATACGATTTGTAATTCAATCACAATATGATATTGTATGGTGGAAACAGATGCATTCGGTGACTTACTATCACAAGTTACGATTATATCTTAACTATTGATTGAAATCCACTTCCCTGTATGTGCAGGGCCGGCCCTATGATGGGACCGGGTGGTACTATGGGTACCAGGCAGCACTTTTAGGGGGGCAGCATACTGATGCCCGCCAGCCCGTTCCACCAGCTCCGCTACCCAAATAAAATTGATGTCCTTTTTGTCCCACAAATAGAGCTTTCTTTTGGTGATATTTGATCACCTCTGCGGTTTTTATTTTTTGTGCTATAAATATATATATATTTTTTTTAACTTTTTGCTATAATAAATATCCCCAAAATTTAGAAAAATAAACTATTTTCTTCAGTTTAGGCCAATATGTATTCTTCTACATATTTTTGGTACCAAAAATAAACACAATTAGCGTACATTGATTAGTTTGCGCAAAAGACATTGTGGCCGCCGACAATTCACAGGTCCCTTTATACTCCTTTATACATGTATAGAGCCATGACAGGTCCTCTTTATACTCCTATATACATTTATAGAGCCATGTCAGGTCCTCTTTATATTCATTTACATGTAAAGAGTCTCGACAGGTCCTCTATATACATGTATAGAGCCATGACAGGTCCTCTTTATACTTCTTTATACATGTATAGAGCCATGACAGGTTCTCTTTATACATCTATACAGCCATGACAGGCCCTTGTTATACTCCTTTATATATGTATAGAGCCATGTCAAGTACTCTTTATAGTCCTATATACATTTATAGAGCCATGACAGGTCCTCTTGATATCCCTTTACATGTAAAGAGTAATGACAGGTCCTCTATATACATGTAAAGAGTAATGACAGGTCCTCTTTATACTCCTTTATACATGTATAGAGCCATGATAGGTCCCCTTTAGTTATCATGATATAAAATAATGAATGTGGGGGCCTTTTGGTTGGTGTGATTTTTTTTTCTGGGGGGGGGGGCAGCATTTCATTCTTGGTCCCAGGCAGCGCAATGTCTTGGGGACGGCACTGTGTATGTGGCATATCAGTTGAATGGGTTGCCAAATATAGATTTATTATTTCGATCAGAAGAGATCGATAGGAAAATAAATCCTTTATGGAAGCATGCATGGCCACCATAAGGGAAATTGCAGAAGTTCTGTACTGCGTTGTAATAATGGTGTAACTTTGTTGTGTCTGCGTCGCTTGCCTCCAGTCCTCGCCTCTCTGGACGTTGTCAGTTGTCCCACAGCACTGAGCTCCAGCCCTCAGAACAGATCTGTGTTCCAGCATCATACAATAACCTGCCATGACCATATTGGGCTAAATTTGCAGCCAGCTGATATTTTTCTTGGCTCGTTTCCTGCTCTTTGGCCTGAAAGATTTTGGGAAAGAGACCTGCATTTTGCGGGCTAATTTTGGAAGAACGTTTTCTAGCGGAGGCACGAGAACCCAGCCGCCCCCTTTCCTCCCTCCCTTGTGTGAACAATATGAAATGATTTCTGTGGGTCGGGCCCAGGTTTAGGTCACCTCACAGTAACCTAATTCTCTGGGCAGGGTTGGGATGGCTGGGAGAGACGGCTCCGCGGCTTGTTGTGGTTGAATTGGCTGACTGCGTTCTCGGGGCACATTGTTTCATGGTAAGGAAATTGTGGGCTTAAAGGAGCTGCACACCATTTTTTTTGGCAATACATCTGGTAATACAATCTGCAAACACTGCATCTTATAATGGAAAAATGGACCCGCATAAGTCTAAAAACGAAGCAGTTGAATACAATTTAAAGTGTACGTAAAATCCAAACTTTTTTTTTTTTTTTTATAAAGTGGGAAAGGGTTAGACCTGACCCTTCCATCATTATTTGATTGCCATCAGTGGCGGCTGGTGCTCAACATTTTTGGGGGGGGCGCAAACAAACTGAAAAAAAAACAAAAAAACATCAATTGCCGCCACTGTACCCATTAAATGCAGCCAATGTGCCCATCAAATGTCACCAGTTTGTCCCGTCAAATGCAGCCAGTTTGCCCCGTCAAATGCAGCCAGTTTGCCCCGTCAAATGCAGCCAGTTTGCCCCGTCAAATGCAGCCAGTTTGCCCCGTCAAATGCAGCCAGTTTGCCCCTTCAAATGCAGTCAGGTTGCCCTGTCAAATGCAGCCAGTTTGCCCCCTCAAGTGCAGCCAGTTTGCCCCCTCAAGTGCAGCCAGTTTGCCCCCTCAAGTGCAGCCAGTTTGCCCCCTCAAGTGCAGCCAGTTTGCCCCCTCAAGTGCAGCCAGTTTGCCCCGTCAAATGCAGCCAGTTTGCCCCGTCAAATGCATCCAGTTTGCCCCGTCAAAAGCAGCCAGTTTGCCCCGTCAAAAGCAGCCAGTTTTCCCCCTCAAATGCAGCCAGTTTTCCCCCTCAAATGCAGCCAGTTTTCCCCCTCAAATGCAGCCAGTTTTCCCCCTCAAATGCAGCCAGTTTTCCCCCTCAAATGCAGCCAGTTTTCCCCCTCAAATGCAGCCAGTTTTCCCCCTCAAATGCAGCCAGTTTTCCCCCTCAAATTCAGCCAGTTTTCCCCCTCAAATTCAGCCAGTTTTCCCCCTCAAATTCAGCCAGTTTTCCCCCTCAAATGCTGCCAGTTTGTGCCCCCTAATTGCAGCCAGTTTGTGCCCCCTAATCAGGGCCATCTTTAATGTTGATTGGACCCTGGGCAAAAAATTATTGGAGCCCCACCATGCAATTTTGCTCTGCACCTGCTCTGAGACATACAATAAATATCAGCTAGACTTAAAATCAGTTTACTGTATCAGATCCAGCAGTGATTGCGATTGGTTGCCAGAGGTTACAGCATATCATTACCACTTACTGACTGGTTGCTAGAGGTTACAGCACACATTACTGCTCACTGATTAGTTGCTAGAGGTTACAGCACATGATTTTTTCTTTTTGACTGGCTGCTAGAGGTTACTGTAATACTGCTCACTGATTGGTTGCTAGAGGTTACAGTACATCATCTCTTCACTGCAGAGGGGCATGATATACATATGAATGCCGCCTTTATTTACATAATGCCGCCGGCCTTAGCTATTAACGTATGAATTCCACTGCTATTTACATATGAATGCTCCCATTATTTGCATATGAATTACGGTCATTTGCATGTGAACACAGGGTCTGCGGGTGAGTCACCTGTACACAATAGGGCAGAGCTGGGCAGCATTAGTAGCAGCCCTTTACACTGAGATATCAGGACACAGCACAGGACTAACATTTCAAGGGACAAGGGAATTTAAACTGGGATAGTTGGCAAGTATGAGTGAGCTGCTTTGGGCCCCACAACAATGACAGGGCCCAGGGCAGCTGCCCCTTTTGCCTGCCTTAAAGACAACCCTGACCCTAATTGCCGCCAGTTTGTGCCCCCTAATTGCCGCCAGTTTGTGCCCCCTAATTGCCGCCAGTTTGTGCCCACTAATTGCCGCCAGTTTGTGCCCCCTATTTGCAGCCAGTTTGTGCCCCCAAATGCAGCCAGTTTCCCCCCCAGCCCAGGACTTGCCTTCCTTGGGTCAGCGCTGTCCTCTCCATGCTCCCTCGATGTCTTCTCCAGCCCTCGATGTCGCTTCAGCCAATCAGGTGACCGGTAACCAGACGCAGTGCACTTGATTGGCTGAAAGGCAGGGCAGTGTTAGGGAAGCAATTCCCTAACACAGCACTGTTTAACCAGGGAACGCACAGCCTGTGCGTCCTCTGGTTAACCATTTAGAATATGATTAGAGCCCACAGGCTCTAATCGGGAAGGCTATTAGAGCATCTCACTCTAATCAGGCACTTCCAAAACACACCCACCACTGTTATTCAGATGGCCGGCGCTCAACAGGGGGCCGGACACCTGAATAGTGGGCGGTAGCGACGACAATACATAGCTTCATGCAATGCATGAAACTATGTATTGATTTATGGGTGCAAGAGAGAAGGGGGTGGCGCTCCTGCGTCCACTGATTGATTGATTGACATCTTTATCCTTACTTGGGAGATTTGCCTCGTATGTGTCTTGATGAGTTGTCACCAGAGCAAAAGATGAGGGCAGTTCATCAAATAGGGGCAAATATTCAAGGTTGGGAATTTCCCTTACTTTAGGGAGATTTTTTACCATTTTTTTGCTGTGCCTAATGTGCTTAAAAAATAATGAAGCTTTCACGGCAGTATTCACCTCCTTTCTGGCCTAATATCACTAATTTAGCCAACAGAATGATTTCTCATGTTATTTGGTCCGTTTTTAGATTTGAATGTCAGGCTGCCTCCACTGCAGTAATGTGAGATCAAGACCATACCCATAGCCTACTGATTAGACATTGAAGGAGTAGCAGCATGATGATGAGCTCATGCCTCTGCTTTCTACTTCTGTTAGTACAGCTTTTCTTACCCAGGGTTCCTTTAGAGGTTGTTAGGGGTTCCCTGAGTATATTTTTTTAACTGCCTGTAAAGCAGCCTTTAGATGATTAAGGATTAAAGACTGGAGACTGTCTAGACCACTCTATGTCCTTTTTAATGTGCTTCTTCTTGAGCCACTCCTTTGTTGCCTTGGTGGTATGTTGTGGGTCATTGTCATGCTGAAGGACCCATCCACGACCCATCTTCAGTGTTCTGGCTGAGGGACAAAGGTTCTCATCCAAGATTTTACAATACATGGCCCCTGAATCCAGCAACATCGGCCTGTACCTTTAGCAGAGAAACAGACCCAAAGCGTAATGTTTCCACCTCCATGCTTGACTGTTGGGATGGTGTTCTTAGGGTCATAGTCAGCATTTTTCTTCCTCCAAACACGGCAAAAAGAGTTAATGTCAAAGAGCTCAATTTTGGTCTCATCTGACCACAGGACTTTCTCCCAAACTCTCTGAATCATTTAGATGTTCATTGACATGACTGTACATGTTCCTTCATGAGGAGGGGGACTCACCGCGTTTTGGAGGAAGAAAAAAGTGCTGACTATGACAATAAGAGCACCATCCCTGCAGTCAAGCATGGAGTTGGAAATATTATGTTTTGGGTCTGTTTTCTCTGCTAAAGCTACAGGCCAATTTGCCGCATTGAGGGGCCAATGAATGGGGCCATGTATTGTAAAATCTTGGATGAGAACCTTCTTTCCTCAGCCAGAACACTATAGATGGGTCATTGAGGGGTATTCCAGCATGACAAACATACCACCAAGGTAACAAAGGAGTGGCTCAAGAAGAAGCACATTAAGATCATGGAGTGGCCTAGCCAGTCTCCAGACTTTAATCCTATAGAAAATGTATGGAGGGAGAAGATCTGTAAAGAAGAGTGGACCAGGATCCCTCCTGAGATATGTGCAAACCTGGTAACCAACAGTAAGAAACGTCTTACCTCTGTGTACAGGTATGTCAACTAGGGATTTCTCCCCCAAGTACTAAGTTAGGTTTTGATTGGGGATCAAATACTTTTTTTACTCAATGAACTGCAACTTAATTTATAGCATTTGTATTGTGTGTGTTTTTTTTTTCTGGATTTTTCGTTGATATTTTGAATTTATCATTTAAAATACACCTATGATAAAAATAATAGACCCTTAATTTCGTTGTAAGTGGGAACATTTTCTAAATTTGCAGGGGATCAAATTATTTTCCCTGATGTATGTCATTTGCAAATGGTCTTAAAGCGGGAGTTCACCCGAATTTTTTTTTTAACATTAGATTCATGCTCATTTTGTCAAGGGGAATCGGGTGTTTTTTTTTTAAAAACGAAGCAGTACTTACCATTTTAGAGAGCGATCTTCTCCGCCGCGTCCGGGTATGGTCTTCGGGACTGGGCGTTCCTATTTGATTGACAGTCTTCTGAAAGGCTTCTGACGGTCGCATACATCACGAGTAGCCGAAAGAAGCCGAAAGTTGGTGCGGCTCTATACGGCGCCTGCGCACCGACATTCGGCTACTTTCAGAAAATCGTGACGCGATGGATGCGACCGTCGGAAGCCTGTCAATCAAATAGGAACGCCCAGTCCCGAACACCATACCCGGAAGCGGCAGAGAAGATCGCTCTCTAAAACGGTAAGTACTGCTTCGTTTTTAAAAAAACTACCCGATTCCCCTAGACAAAATGAGCATCAATCTAATGATAAAAATTTACATTTCCGGGTGAACCTCCACTTTAAGAGATTCTAGCTGTGTCACCCTCTGCAGGTAAAATGTGGTATTGCTGTAATTTCCATTCAAATACATTGGTGCTTTGTGAGCACTGCAATACTTGAATGGCCAGCAACAACAGCTGATCCTTTGGTGAGGGTCTTCCTAAATTCTTTTTTTTTTTCCACTTTAATGTTTTATTTTATTGATAAAGAAATAAATTAATACAATGTACAACATAAAGCTCTCAGTACATTCCATGTCAAAAAGTCAACGACAAATAAATAGTGAAGATACAATACAAACTTCAATTTTCATTTTAGATTAATCTAGCACCATAAAGGGGAAGCAATTAAAATATAAATCGATGTCCCCGTAGGAGATCCCCTACTCAACTATATGTAGGCTGGGCTAAAGAGGGGCGGGGAACCCAATCAACGCTTTCCGTACAGAGTCTCATCCGACACCCCGTAAAGGGAGCAAACTGTGTCGGATAAATGGGTAGCATAACTAGGTATTGGTAAGAGACTTCTGTGACCCCAGATAACCTAGGACCCCGCCCAAAATGTGGAAAAGAGCGCTAGACAACCCGTCCCTTCCCAAGGGACCTGTGAAGAAAAAGACCTCCCACTCCCCACCATACTCTCCCCCTCTCCCAGGGCGCTCCCATGAAAGTATTGACTATTAACAGACTAGTATGATAACTAAATCAAAGATCTCGAGGAGGAGAATGTACCAAGGTTAGCATAAAAGAAGGAGGGAAAGAGAAAGAGAGGAAAAAAGAAAGATAGAGCAAATGAGAAAGAATGATTGCCAGTAGGCTAATTAAGTGCCCGAAGGGGACAGCGCATGACCCGGCGATAGAGATACGCCAACATGTCTGGCCCAAGGCTCCCATGTGGCCTCAAAATTATCGCTTGTATTAGAGATGGAGCTGACCATTTTTTCCTGTGTCATGATCCAAGAAATCTTCCCCTTAGCTGCCAAGAAAGAGACCCTAGGTTGCTTCCAGGCCGCCGCTAAAGTGGTTTTAGCTCCTATGAGCATGAAAGCTATCAGTTTTTGTATGGGTTTGGAGACCCGAGGGATCTCGGATCCCAGCAGAGCTATCTGCGGAGACTTCACCAACGGTACCCCCGTGACTTTTCTGATAAGGCAAAATATTCTGTTCCAAAACCCCCTGATTCTGGGGCACTCCCACCAAACATGAAGCATCGTGCCTTGGGCTTGGCAGTTGCGAAAGCATAACGGGGAAGATGTAGGAAACATCGCAGCCAACCTACTGGGGACCAGATACCACCGCATCAGAACCTTTGTGTTGGCTTCAGCTAATGAAGTATTTACTAAACCTTTGAAAGATTTCAAACCTACCTTGTGCCATCTACTCAGGTCCCAGGTCATCCGCAGGTCTCTCTCCCATGCCTCCATGTATGAGAATTTTGTGGACACCTCAGATAAAGCTATATATATTATAGATATTCCCCCCTTGTGTTCCGTCATTTGTTTACACCAGCTTTCGTAACTAGTAAGAGTTGCGTGTCTAAAATTGTCAGTCCAGAAGGATGACACGAAATTAAAAATTTGGGTGTACCGGGCTCTTTCCGTTAGGGGCAAGTCAAGTGTCCTCACACAATGTTCCAGTGAAAGTGGGCCCATGGGTGTCAGAAAGTCGCCTATTCTATAGATCCCTTTGTCCAGCCACCATTGGAAAGCCGAAATGTCCATCCCTATAGGAAACTGAGGGTTGAGAAAGATCCTTGTCAAAGGCTTAGTCTCCGAGACCAAAGAAGGAAGGTGTCTCAGGCCATCCCAGAGTCTGAAGGATTGCGACAATGTGGGGGATAGTATTGAGGGTCTAGTTTTTTGGGGAGACCAGAAAAGGCTCTCTATCGAAAGATTGGGGATCGCCAACCCCTCCATTTCTATCCACTCTGGTTTTTCACATTCCGCAAAAATAGCAGAAAATTGTGCTAGTCTGGCAGCTTGGTAGTATTTAAACAGGTTTGGTAGTCCAAGGCCCCCTTGTGTTCTGAGCCCGTATAGGACATTTTGTGCCACTCTATAACCCTTGCCCTCCCAAACAAATTTCAGAATTTTACTCTGTAGTGGTCCGAGTTGGTCTTTTTTAACCGCTATTGGTAGAGATCTAAACAAGTAGAGTAACCTTGGTAGGAGAGTCATTTTGACTGCGTTAACTCTACCTGTCCAAGAAAGTTTGTGTCGATCCCACGTCTGTAGATCTAATTCTAGTTTACGAAATATAGGGGGATAATTAGCCTGGTAGAGATGTTCAATTTTGGTTGTGAGGTTTATACCTAAGTAACGAATGGATGATTCGGCCCACTGGAATTCAAACAAGGGTTTCAAGTGATCGATCACTGAGGGGGGGGTGGAGATGTTTAAGGCTTGGGATTTATTCCAATTAACCCGCAAACCCGAAATCTTCCCGAAAGACTCCAGTAAGTTGCAAAGAATTGGAAGAGAGGTGATCGGGGAGGAGATATACAGAAGAAGGTCGTCTGCAAAGAGGGCGCATTTATGGATTTGGGAACCACATGATACCCCCCTAATATCCGGGTCTGACCTGATCGCAACAGCAAGTGTCTCAATCGCTATTGCGAAAATCAGGGGGGACAAGGGGCAGCCCTGTCTAGTACCCCTAGCAATTCTAATGGGGCCCGAAAAAAATCCCTGTAGTTTGACCCGTGCACTGGGTTCAGAATAGAGAGATTTCAACAATCCCCGGAATTGTTCACCGAAGCCCCAACGCCGCAAAATCTCGAAGAGGTAATACCACGATACAGAGTCGAACGCCTTTCTTAGGTCTAAAGAAAGGAGGAGTCCTTCCTGCCGCGGGTTCCCGTCCCAGCCCGACTGAAGCAGAGAGATAATATCAAGTGCTCGCCTCACCTGGTCAGGACCCTGCCTACCAGGGACGAATCCAACCTGGTCCCTATGGATATAAATGTTTATAAAAGAATTTAACCTGTTGGCTAGTATCTTGGTCAATATTTTTAAATCGTTATTGATTAGGGAAATTGGTCTGTAATTTTCAACGAGCTCTGAGTCCTTATCTGGTTTGGGGATGACTGAGATAAATGCCTCATTCAAATTCGGGTGCATGGATCCGCCCTCCCTCCCCCGTTTTGAATTAAAAAATTTAGTGAGGTGAGGGGCCAAGATTTCACAGAAAGTCTTGTAATATGGGACTGAGAAACCGTCTGGTCCAGGGGCCGAACCATCCTTAAGTCCCCTAATTACCTCTATAGTTTCTTCTGTGGAGATCGGTGCCTCCATCAAATCTACATGACTCTCCTGTAGGTTCGGGATCGCTAACCGGTCCAAAAAGGAATTGACCTCGGGGTGTCTGGCCATCCCCGACCCCCGATATAGGGAGGTATAAAAGGTTTCGAATTCTTGCAGTATGCGTTTAGGGTTAAGGGTTGTTGTCCCGTCCCTGGTCTTAATCTTGGGCAGAGCAAACGTTCGGAACCTCGGCGAGAGCTTGGTGGCTAGCATCGTGTTCATTTTGTTCCTGTGTAAATAAAATCTAGCGCTAGACCAATTTAATGATCGTTCCGCCCTGACCGTCAAGGCTAAATTTAAAGCTAGTCGAGCGGCGTCAAGCTGCGAAGCCTGAACCGTCGTTTGGTCCTTCTTATGTTGTCTGCGCAGGGTTAAGAAATCTTTCTCAAGCCTCGTCACCTCCGCAGATTTTTCCTTCTTTCTTTTAGAGGCTATCTGGATGATCCTACCGCGAATGGTAGCTTTATGAGCTGCCCACAATATCTCGGCCGAGGTCCCTTCAACGCTGTTAAATCCAAAATATTCCTTGATGGCCCCTTCAATCTCTAAAACCACCTTAGGGTCGTGTAGTAAAGTTTCATTTAATTTCCAGTGTGATTTGTGGGGATTTGAGTTTTGAGTTTGTAGCGAGCAAACCACCATGGAGTGGTCCGAAAGGGCTGTGTCCGTTATATTGGCTTTCGTGATCAGGGGAATATGTCTAGCAGATATAAATATATGGTCAATCCTAGAGTACGATCTGTGCGGATGGGAATAGTGGGAGTAGTCCTTTTTGTTTGGGTTGAGTTCCCTCCAAATGTCTACCAGGTTATGCTGATATATCAGTTTTGCTATGTGTGAGCTAGCTCTAGATGGGCGTGTCAATGCTGTAGCTATAGGTTTGGATTTGTCCAAGCTTAGGTCGAATGCAATGTTGGAGTCTCCTCCGCACACTATCATTCCCTCCAAGAGAGGTTCTAAGGTATCAAACATAGTTTTAAAGAATTCGGTCTGTCCTCTGTTGGGAGCGTAGTATGAGATGAATGACACTAGAAGTTCATCCAATTCCCCCTTAACCAACAGGAACCTACCATTAGGATCTCTATGAGTCAGGAGCGGATTAAATTTGCAGGATTTCGCGAAAAGGATAGCCACCCCTCTCGTTTTATCCTCGGCGTTAGCCAGAAAAAATTGTGGATAATGTGCATGAAGAAAGGAGGGCGTGTAAGTGGCCGGAAAATGTGTCTCTTGTAATAAAACGACTGACATCTTCCGGGAGTGGTAAGAATGAAACACCTTCCTTCTCTTAACGGGCGAATTCAAGCCCTGAACATTGTGTGAGGCAACTCTAACCGAGTTCGGCAAAGTCGGGTTATGTGGTGAAGTCATTGGGAGAACAAAGTGGGTGCAATTTGGAACTTACCCCTTCAACATGGAGGCATGGGAGACAGCAGAGCGGAGCAGAGCAGGAACCGAGCCGAGGCCTGGAATACTATGGGCAAGGTGACACAAGCACGGACTGGCAATCAAGAAAAAAAGGTTAGTGAGAAGAGAGATAAGCGAGCAAACAAAAGAAGAGATAATACATTTTAAAATATAAAGTTTGTCCTCACAACGAACGTGGAAGGGAAAAAGATCCGTTCCACCTTCGTCAGACGAACCAATAACGTAGCCCTTAACTCGGGCTACAGGACCAAACCTCGACAGTGACATAGTCCCCGTCCAGGGATGATCTGAGGCGCAAGGCAACTGCCTCGGCCCCTATCAACCCTTTAGAGTCAACCAGGAGACGATAGCTTATCATATAATACTCTAAGGCCCCGTACTCACGACCAAACATGTCTGCTGAAACTGGTCCGCAGACCAGTTTCAGCAGACATGTTTGGCCGTGTGTTGGCCCGAGCGGACCATTTTGGGACGGATCGGACAGGTTTCCAGCGGACAACTGTTTCCCGGACTTGTTTTAAAACAGTCCGCTGGAAACCTGTCCGCCCGGACATGTACGGTCGTCTGTACAGACCTACCGTACATGTCCTGCCGCCCGCATCCCTCGCATGCGTCGAATGACTTCGACGCATGCGTGGAAGCATATTTAAGGCGGCCCGCCCACGTCGCCGCGTCATTGTCGCGGCGACACCGCGTCATCGACGCGGCGACACCGCGGACACGCCCCGCGTAATGTTTACGCGCGGGCTTCTGTTCGATGGTGTGTATAGCCATCGAACAGAAGTCCCCGGGCAGTCCCCGGCCAGACATGTCCGATGGAAACGGTCTGCAGACCGTTTTCATCGGACATGTCCTGCCGTGAGTACAAGGCCTTAATGTAAACTATTGTGATACATGAAAAAAAATATACGGATCACGGTCAGTGCGGAGAACATAAAACTAGGAAACAAAACAGTCTCAATAAAAAACTGTATGGGGATTTCATGGGTCCCCAGCCACGGATAGGGTACCCATAACCAATATACCTAACAGGTATAATATCCTCCATTAAAAACACCAAACAGAGGGAAACTCCAGAACAGTGAGCAGGGCCACTATGATGATTATTTCAGGTCTTTGTGGTATCTTTGGTGCGTCTGCTTTTGCTTGTGTGCCAGGTGGGGGATAAAGGACTTGCCGGGGTGGATCGTTTGGATGAACCTGGTGGAAAATTTGACGTGTCCATTGCTGAGTCCAGCGAGATCAGTTTCAAGGCTAGCAAAATTTTTTCTCCTTCAGATAGCGTGGTGAAGGCGTGGGTTTTGCCCTTGAAGGCGAATTTTAAGGCAAACGGAAATCCCCACCAATATTTGATGTCCTTTTGGGACAAAATCAGCAATAAAGGTTTCAGCGATCTGCGTCTTTGTATGGTAGCTGCAGAAATGTCAGCGAAAATTTGAATATCCTGACCCATGAAGGATATGCGGGGTTGCTGACGGGAAGCCCTCATGACCTCTTCCTTCACTGAGAAGTAATGGGGTTTTACTATATCCCTGGGAGATCCGTCCTTTCTCAGAGGGCCCAGGGACCTATGGGCCCTGTCCAGCTCCAGCTTGTGGGGTGCAATGGAGGGGATCATGCTGTTGATGAGGTCCTGGATAGCTTTAGGGATATCTGTAACGGACTCAGGGAGACCCCTCACCCTGAAATTGTCCCTTCTGGAACGATTCTCGAGGTCGTCAATTCTATTAAGGGCCACGTCCAGTTGCTCCTGAAGTGATTGTATTTGGTCGGTGTTCTGGTTAGTTCTAGATATAGTGATGTCCAATTTATTTTCTATAATCTCCATCCTGGAGCCCAGATTCTGGAAGTCAGCATGTATTTCCCTAGTAATATTAACTGCTGTTTGGGCCAGGCCTCGTTCAAGTAGTTCAGAGAACTTCAAAAAAAGTTCCCCTGTATTCTGTGGTATTTCAATCTCTGAATGTCCTGTGGGGGTCCTGGAGACTGGCAATACATAAGTTACCTCATGTGCAGCACCAGCATAGGGAGACAGTGAGGGGTCTGACTGGGTCTCTGAGGTGGCTGGCGGGCTAGACATGGGGCCTGGGGAGCCTTGGGTGGACATAGGTGTAAAGTTCAGGGTGGCTGGGGAGATTACTTGCCTCAATTCAGCACTTCCCCCTGCGTGAGGTGTTTGTGGCTGAGGCGCGGCCGCCATCTTGGATTCGGCCTGTGTATTCAGCGCTGAATAGCGCGGTTCCAGGCCCTTCCGGACCACGCTGCTGTACATGGGGGTCTCCACCGAGTGTCCCCCTATCGAATCCTCCCTTCAGAAGGTCCCGCACCGCCGTGAATCCGGTGCTAGGGCTGACGTGGGGCCGTGGCAGAGCGGAGCTCCTGGCTTAAGCAGCCATCTTGGACGCCTCCGCGCATGCGCCTCCGTCTTCCTAAATTCTTATTAAGGAGAATCCTATTCATCCACACCGATACTGATCACAGATGTGACGACAGCTGAGTCTTCATTACCTTTATCCTCAGGTGGTTTTGCAAATCATTGTAAGGCTAAGCTGGTATAATGGACAGAAGGAAAAAAAAATCTTCCAGAATATTCTGGCATGAAACATTTGTAAAGAAAATGGAATAATTAACCTGGACGGATCCTTTCATTGTGCACAAGTATGTAAGAAAAGGCTCCTGTACAACACTCTTATTGGAGCGTATGAGAGACAGACAGTCTGTACTCGCAGACTCAGATTTAGCAGGGCTGATAGAATTTTTCCTGTAAATGTAGACTATGCAGCATAAAAAAGCCGGAATGGTTTGAAGATGAGGGAAGGTGACACGCCAGAGCTGGGGGAGGAGAGCTAATTAAATTACTGAATTTACAGAGGCTTCTGTCAGAGTGATTTCACCGGGGAAGAGGATTGTGACTAAGTGCAGCTCACTCTCACCCTCTCTCTCTCCTGCTTTTTTCTTTGTTTCCTAATTCTGTATTTTTTTTTTTTTCCTCTATTTTCCTTTCCTCAGTTTTTCACTACTCTTTGTTTTGATTTCTCCCCTTCATTTCCTTTTTTTTTGTTTGTTTGTTTTTTTGCTTGTTTTTCCTTATTTCCTTCCTGTTCTGTTTTTTTTTCTTTTTTTTTTGTGGTGAGCACTTTCTTTCTCACTTTCTCTCTTTTTTTTTTTTTTCTCTTTTATTTCAAGCACCTTCTCAGGCCCCGTGCCAAACACATCGAGTTCCTCGTCGAGTTCAGTGTTGAAGCCGCCGTGGATCTCGGCGGGCCGACTTTCCTCATTGAACAACGAGGAAATAGAGAACATGTCCTCGTCGGCTTCCTCCTTGAAAAGTGTACACACGACCGAGTTTCTCGGCAGAATCCAGCTCCGATCGAGTTTCTGGCTGAATTCTGCCGAGAAACTCGGTCGTGTGTATGGGGCCTTACTCTTTTTCGTGCTCTCTTTAATTTTTTTTCACAATCGTTCACTTTCTATTTTCGTGTTTGTTTTTCTCTTTTTGTCTCTCTCCCTTTCTTTCTCACTTTTTTGCTCCTTTCTCTCTCCCTCTCGTGCGCGTTCTCTCTTTCTCTTTCTCTCTCTCTTGTGCGCGCTCTCTCCAGGCTCTCTCTCTCTCTCTCTCTCTCTCTCTCTCTCTCTCTCTCTCTCTCTCTCTCTCTCTCTCTCTCTCTCTCTCTCTCGGCTCCCTTTCCTTCTCTTTCTCTTTCTCTCTCTCTCTTTCTCTCTCTCTCTCTCTCCCCCTCCCTCTCTCTCTCTCCTTCTCTTTCGCTGTCTCTCTCTCTCTCTCTCTCTCCTTCTCTTTCGCTCTCTCTCTCTCTCTCTCTCTCTCTCTCTCTCTCTGCTCCCTTTCCTTTTCTCTCTCTCTCTCTCTCTCTCTCTCTCTCTCTCTCTCTCTCTCTCTCCCCCTCCCTCTCTCTCTCTCTCTCCCCCTCCCTCTCTCTCTCTCCTTCTCTTTCGCTGTCTCTCTCTCTCTCTCTCTCTCTCTCTCTCTCTCTCTCTCTCTCTCTCTCTCTCTGCTCCCTTTCCTTTTCTCTCTCTCTCTCTCTCTCTGCTCCCTTTCCTTTTCTCTCTCTCTCTCTCTCTCTCTCTCTCTCTCTCTCTCTCTCTCTCTCCAGGCTCCCTTTCCTTCTCTCTTCCTCCCTCTCTCTCTCTCTCTCTCTCTCTCTCTCTCTCTCTCTCCCCTCTCTCTCCAGGCTCCATTTCCTTCTCTCTTTCGCACTCTCACTCTTTTCATACTCTATTTTAGCCTTTCTTTCTTTCTTTTTTTTCTTGCTGTCACCTTTCTTTCTTTCTTTCTCTACGTTGGTTTTCCTCTCTTTACCCCACACTGCGATCTTCACAGTCCTGCTGAGTAGTACAACACCGATTGTTGACTTTTCATTTCATACACAAACAGTTTGAGAGGAAATGGCAGGGTCTAAAAATAACAGTCTTGATAAAACGTAACTTAATCTTAATTTCCTTTCCCAGTCTGCGAAGTAAATGAAACAATGCAATTATTATCATTAAGCAGAACAAGTAAATCAATGTTTCATTCATATGAAAAGACATTTATTTACACTATCACTTCCCCCCAGCTCGCTGGCTATTGTTGTTTTGCATTGCGGGCGTGTATACATTGCACAAGTGTTTACGCTGCATTGGAAGTCGGTCATATAATACACCTGCTCCACCCTCCCCGCAAAAAAAAACAGATTCAGGACGTGTGCACGCAGATTTCTGAACGCGCCATTTATTACAGATACAGTGAATATAAAAAGGCTACACACCCCTGTGAAAATGTCAGGTTTCTGTGATGTAAAAAAAAGAGATGAAGATAAATTATTTCAATTTTTTTTCATCTTTAATGTGATCTATAAACTGTAAAAATAATAAACTAAAATAATATGGTTGCATAATTGTGCATACCCTTAACCACCTCCATACCGCGCGCCGTCATATGACGTCCTGGTATTGAGGTGAGGATATCTGAATGATGGGTGCAGCTACAGGCATCATTCAGATATCCTTCTTTTCTTCCGGCGATTCTGCACACTATAAGAACAATCATAGTGGCAGTTCCGACCCGTGATCATTCTTGTAGGCGGCGGAAAGGGACGTCCCCCCCTCCCACCAGCATCTGGTGCTTCTTCGGGCTCCCCCTTGCCATCGGGGGCCCGGAGAACGAATCGGCTGGCGCTGGCTCACAACGACGATAGAGATTTCTCTATGACCGCCGGAAGTAAACAAAGCCGTAATAGAGGCTGAAAGCATGAGATCAGTGAATTTTTTTTTTTCACAATCCCATGTTTTCAAGCCTGGAGATGTGGAGTCTTATTGACCCCGCATCTATCCATAAAGAGGACCTGTCTCAGTGATTCCTATTACAAGGGATGTATACATTCCTTTTAATAGTAAAAAAAGGTGATACAAAAAAAAAGGTAAAACCCCCCTGCCCTCGGTAGCTCGGGTTCAGAAGCAAACACACACGCAAGTCCTGCCCACATATGTAAACGTTGTTCAAACCACACATGTGAGGTATTGCCGCATGCGTTAGAGCATGTGCAACAATTCTAGCACTAGAAAAATTAAAGCTTCGCCTATGGAGATTTTTAAGTACTGAAGTTTGGCGCCATTCCATGAGTGTGTGCAATATTCAAGTGTGACAAGTTAGGTATCTATTTACTCGGCGTAACATCATCTTTCACATTATACAAAAGAAATTGGACCAACTTCACTGTTTTGTTTTTAATTCATGAAACCGTTTTTTCCCCCAAAAAAAGGCGTTTGAAAAATGATTGCGCAAATACTGTGCGAGATAAAAAGTTGCAATGCCCGCCACTTTATTCCCTAGGGTGTATACTATAAAAAATATATAATGTTTGGGGGTTCTGAGTAATTTTCTAGCAAAAAAAATTATAATTTTTACATGAAGGAGAGAAGTGCCAGAATAGGCCCGGTATTGAGGTGGATAAACGAATACTTTGTTGAAGCACCTTTTTGATTTTATTACAGCACTCAGTCTTTTTGGGTATGAGTCTATCAGCATGGCACGTCTTGACTTTCCAATATTTGCCCACTCTTCTTTGTAAAAAAACTCCAAATCTGTCAGATTGCGAGGGCATCTCCTGTGCACAGCCCTCTTCATATCACCCCACAAATTTTCATTGGGATTCAGGTCTGGGCTCAGGCTGGGCCATTCCAGAACTGTAATCTTCTTCTGGTGAAGCCATTCCTTTGTTTATTTGGATGTATGCTTTGTGTCGCTGTCATGCTGTAAGAGGAAGTTCCTTTTCATGTTCAGCTTTCTAGCAGAAGCCTGAAGGTTTTGTGCAAATATTGACTGGTATTTGGAACTGTTCATATTTTCCTCTACCTTGACTAAGGCCCCTGTTCCAGCTGAAGAAAAACAGCCCAAAAGCATGATTCTGCCATCACCATGGTTCACAGTGGGTATGGTGTTCTTTTGGTGATGTGCAGTGTTTAATGCGCCAAACATAGCTTTTGGAATTATGACCAAAATGTTCAACCTTGGCTTCATCAGACCATAACACATTTCCCACATGTTTTTGGGAGACTTCAGATTTGTTTTTGCAAAATTTAGTCGGGCTTGGATGTTTTTCTTTGTAAGAAAAGGCTTCCATCTTGCCACTCTACCCCATAGTCCAGACATATGAAGATTACGGGAGATTGTTGTCACATGTATCACACAGCCAATACTTGCAAGATATTCCTGCAGCGCCTTTAATGTTGCTGTAGGCCTCTTGGCAGCCCCCCCCCTGACAAGTTTTCATCTTGTCTTTTCATCAATTTTGGAAGGACGTCCAGTTCTTGGTAATGTCACCGTTGTGTCATATTTTCTCCACTTGATGATGACTGTCTTCACTGTGTTCCATGCAGGGCTCAAGTCCTGCGGGAACGTGTGGGAACGGAGTTCCTGCACTTTTTTTACAGCAGGAACTCAGTTCCCTTTGCAGGACTAGAGCAGCTGAGCCGCCCGAGCCGATCCTTCACTAAGCGGCGATGCCCAGCTCGAGTCACTATCAGGGGCAGGCGAACCTTAGTAATCCTTTATGTTACTGGCTGCTTCCTGTATATGGATTCATCGGGTAGTGTGCGGGTATTCAGTCACTTCCTTGATGCCGCAATGTCTCCTGGGAGCTTTTTTAATTGTTCCCAGGAGACATTACGGAGGTCTGCCGCGAGTTATCACGGGATTTAGAAAGAACTGTTCGCAAAAAAAAACATGCGGTTTAGTAATTATGCATATGAGCGTATCATTTTTATTTTTTTGGTGGGGGAGTGGATCTTGGGTGGGAGTTCCCACACTTTTTTCCCCAGGACTTGACCCCTGGTTCTATGGTATATCTAATGCCTTGAAAGTTCTTTTGTACCCTTCTCCTGACTGATGCCTTTAAACAATGAGATCCCTCTGATGCTTTGGAAGCTCTCTGCGGACCATGGTTTTTGCTGTAGGATGCCATTGAGAAAATGTCAGGAAAGACCTACCAAAATAGTTGAACTTTATTTGGGGTTAATCAGAGGCACTTTAAATGATTGCAGGTGTGTACTGACTCCTATTTAACATGAGTTTGAATGTGGTTGCTTAATTGTGAACACCGCTACATAAGAGGGTGTGCACACTTATGCAACCACATTACTTTACTTTTTTTGCACCCAAAATATTGTGCAGCTGTGCATGGTAGCCAATCGGCTTAAAATTTCAGCTTGATCAAATAAGCTTTGGCAATAAAACCTAGAAGCTGATTGATTTCTATGAAGAGTTGCACTAGATTTTGCACTCTCCAGCTTCTGCTGACATTATAACATGTTTCGGGAACTGGGAACTGAAGTGGAAAGTGTTTGAGCAGCTTAGGAAAGGGGAGGAACATGGGAAGGACCTCAGCTTAGCAACGATGTTCATTTATAGTGCAGTGAGTAAGCATGTGATACAGTAAGCTGCAGAGGATAATAGTGATGTCACTCAACTGCCTATGAAGTACGGTATATGGAAGGGGGGAGGGGCTAGATCACAAGACTGGCTGAACAGAATTGCAAATATTTGGGCAGGTAAATGTGTTTCAACTGTGTACCTAGACATACCTCCAAACTTTTTGAGATGGGAATGAGGTCACCTATTCGCAAAAGTATGTGGGCATAGGACGCCCCCCAGCCAAGCCCCTTTAAGGAGAATTATACAAAACATTGATTGTTTAAACCCACAGGTGCTTTTTTTTTTTTTTTTTTTCTACCACTACTATTCCTTTATACTGGCATTTGAAATTTACAAATGCAGCAATTTTGAAATTGGATGAAAGGTTGTCCAACACTTTTGTGGCAAACACTTTTTGAAAGATAAAAAGTGCATTCTTTATACAGCTATGTAGATCAGCCCAAAATGAGTGACAGAGACTGTTTTAGAAATCAGGGACTTATGAGAGCTATGACTTATGCCGCGTACACCCAATCGGAATTTCCGACAAGAAAAGTTTGATGTGAGCTTTTGGTTGGAAATTCCGACCGTGTGTATGCCCCATCGGACATTTTCTGTCGGAACTTCCGACAGCAAAAATTTGAGAGCTGGTTCTCAAATTTTCCGACGGCAAAAGTTCTTGTCAGAAATTCCTATCTTCTGTATGCAATTCCGACACACAAAAATCCTACACGTGTTCGGAATCTTTGAACTTCAACTTTCTCGGCTAGTCGTAGTGTTGTACGTCACCGCGTTTTTGATGGTCGGAATTTCTGACAACATTTGTGTGACCGTGTGTATGCAACACAAGTTTGAGCCAACATTGCGTCGGAAAAATCCACGGTTTTCTTGTCGGAAATTCTGATTGTGTGTACGCGGCAATAGATCTGCTTTCAGAGCAATACAGTCCTGATCAAAAGTTTAAGACCACTTGAAAAATGGCAAAAAATCATATTTTACATTGTTGGATCTTAACAAGGTTCCAAGTGGAGCTTCAACATGCAACAAGAAGAAATGAGAGTGAGACAAAACATTTTTTGAGCATTCAATTAATAGAAAATAACGAATAAACTGAAACAGGCTGTTTTTCAGCTGATCAAAAGTTTAGGAACACACCTCCAAAAAAAACCTAAACCCCCCCCAAAACAGAAATCCAACTTCCAAAACATGAACTCAGTAATGAGTAGCTCCGCCGTTATTGTTGATCACTTCAAAAATTTGTTTCGGCATGCTTGATGCCTCGCGTTTCCATGAGGTGAGTGGGAACATTTCTCCAAGTGGTGAAGACAGCCGCACAAAGGCCATCTACTGTCTGGAACTGTTGTCCATTTTTGTAAACTTCCATTGCCATCCATCCCCAAAGGTTCTCAATTGGATTTAGATCAGGGGAACACGCAGGATGGGCCAAAAGAGTGATGTTATTCTCCTGGAAGAAGTCCCTTGTCCTGCGGGCATTGTGTACTGTAGCGTTGTCCTGTTGAAAAACCCAGTCATTACCACACAGACGAGGGCCCTCAGTCATGAGGAATGCTCTCTGCAACATCTGGACATAGCCAGCGGCCCTTTGACGCCCCTGCACTTCCTGAAGCTCCATTGTTCCACTGAAGGAAAAAGCACCCCAGACCATTATGGCGCCCCCTCCACTGTGGCACGTAGAAAACATCTCAGGTGGGATCTGCTTGTCATGCCAGTAACGTTGGAAACCATCAGGACCATCAAGGTTACATTTTTTCTCATCAGAGAATAAAACTTTCTTCCACCTTTGAATGTCCCATGTTTGGTGCTCTCTTGCAAAGTCCAAACGAGCAGTTCTGTGGCGTTCAAGGAGACAAGGCTTTTGAAGACGTTTTTTGTTTTTGAAGCCCTTCAGTCTCAGATGCCGTCTGATGGTTATGGGGCTGCAGTCAGCACCAGTAAGGGCCTTAATTTGGGTCGAGGATCGTCCAGTGTCTTGATGAGAGACCCTGCTTATGTAGTTCAGCAACCCGACCACATTCAAAAAGGGAGAGTTTTTTTGCCTTTGCAATCACAACGTGTGACTACTTGACAGAAAATGACAATGAATCCACATCTTTGCACAGATTTGGCATTTTAAAGGCATGTGGTCCTAAACTTTTGATCAGCTGAAAAACAGCCTGTTTCAGTTTATTCGTTATTTTCAATTAATTGAATGCTCAAAAAATGTTTTGTCTCACTCTCATTTCTTCTTGTCGCATGTTGAAGCTCTGCTTGGAACCTTGTTAAGATCCAACAATGTAAAATATGATTTTTTGTGGTCTTAAACTTTTGATCAGGACTGTATAAACACTTATGGTAGTGAAAAGGCACATTGAGACCTGTATGTTTATAAAAAAAAAGGGACAGTTGTGGCAGAAAGAGGGACAGATGGGCGACTATAAGCTATGGCATGGGGCGGCGTGATCTGAAAATACTGCCCTGACTGTACTGTATAATAATAAGGTGGTTCCTTTCACTTCTCTGTGATCTCAGCAACTCTACAGTGACCTTTCCATGGAATCCCTTTTCTAGGTTAGAGTGAGAGTGCGGGTGAAATGGTAATCACAGTGGAGAATGGGCCCTCTGTGTCTTGTACAGCTGCCCCCCCCCAGTCCAGTGGGGTCACATACACCACTCCAGGCAGTATAAGGAATTCGGAACAATAGCGTGCTCACATCGCCCCTCACTGCAGCGCTCGGCCGGGTCATGTGTTCAGACCGCCTCCAGGCTGACTAAGCTTTGTTATCAGTCATTATTAGTGCCCCAGGCTGTAGAATCACTGAGGGTGGTTATGTAACATAGACAGCACATGAGTGTTCAAAGAGCAGGGGAGCCGAAAGCAAAATGATACTTTATGTAAAAACGATAATAGCTTTGAATTTGTTGGATTCTCTATACCTGGACAGTTTATGAATCGTTACTGTACAGGCTGATGCTCAATGTTGGCTGCCATTTTAGTTGAGTAAGGCCTCGTACACACGATAGGTTAACCAGAGGACAACAGTCTGATGTACCGTTTTCATCGGTCAAAACCGATCGTGTGTGGGCTCCATAGGTTATTTAACCATCGGTTAAGAAAAAGCCAACTTGCTTTAAATTTTACCGATGGATTCCTAACCGATTTGTAGGCACAACCATCGGTTAAAAATCCACGCATGCTCAGAATCAAGTCGACGCATGCTTGAAAGCATTGAACTTCGTTTTTTTCAGCTCGTCGTTGTGTTTTACGTCACCGCGTTCTGACACAATCGTTTTTTTAACCGATGGTGTGTAGGCGCGACGAACCATCAGTCAGCTTCATCGGTTAACCAGACCGTTCTCATCAGATGGACTGATCGTGTGTATGAGGCTTAAGGCTTTAAGTAAACCGGTAGTTAACTCATACACGGAAAATCGGTTTATTTTATTGCGCTCCATCCCCAGTAACACCTCCATATCGTTCCTTCACTCTCGCACTTCTCTGTTCAGCTGGGAGTGAAGGAAAACCGTCCCGTGTAAGCTCCTGTAGTTGGAGCTTACACAGGACTGAGGACAATCCAGTACTGGGCCAATCACCAAGCACCAGGGTTGTCACATGCTTTCATCGTATTTTCATAGCCTATATCAGCTGTTAGGAGTGGCGGGGGAATGAAGGATAGGTATGGGGAGGTGCTGGGAAAGGTGGGCATTAAAGCAAACTGTTTTGCAACTTACAAGTTTTCTTTTGACGGATTAACTCACAGCAAAGTGATATTTCAATCAGGGCTTATTTACACTTGGGGGTAAACAAAAAAACAAAAAAAGTGGTTGAGCCGCGTTAACACCACAGACACCCCCCCCCCCATCCAAATTGGCTGCAATGGCACATGCAGGGAGCCTTGATGTTTTGCTTTGCAGTAAGAATTATCCCCCCCCCCCACTGTGATTGGCAGGCAGTACAACCAGCCAACGCGACTCACCTGAATGGGGCCGCAATGCAACTGCATTCAATGCACGTGGTTGCAGTGTGGTGATGCGGGTTTGTAGGGGGTTAAAACAGGAGGTGACAAACCTCCTCCTCACCCCCTGTCAAACATCTCCTGAAGAGCGATCAACCAAGGATTGCTCATCAGAAGGCTAACGCTAGTATATACTAGCCCTTACGAATGGAGTCTGGTAAGTTTAGTCACCTGTTGGCTTCTTGTTTGTCATTGTGACTTCAACAGTGAGCTCTAGACTCTGTTGCCACTAAGCTGAAAGTCTCACTTTTTCTGCAACGTTACTGTTACTGGGCATATAAGACATAATAATGTGGTTCTTGCTTAATCTGAGACGAACAACATAAACTGCCTAAGCACCAAAAGGGTTAAATTATGTTTTAATTAAGAACCTCTGTATTCGATGTGGCATATGTTTGGATCACTATGTGCCTTCTTCCTATTGTGGTTATGTAGATCATGCTTACATTGACTCTCTAGAAGTTTGAACTGCCCACTGACATTGCCATGACAACAAATAAATCATTTTGAAGGGGTTGTAAAGGTTTGCTTTTTATTTTCTAAATAGGTTCCTTTAAGCTAGTGCATTGTTGGTTCGCTTACCTTTTCCTACAATTTCCCTTCTAAATGTTTTTTTTCTTTGTCTGAATTTCTCACTTCCTGTTTCTCCTCAGTAAGCTTGCCCCCATGTTCTGGCTGGGGGTTAGTCAGCCATAACAGCTTACTGAGGAGGAACAGGAAGTGAGAAATTCAGACAAAGAAAAAAAAAACATTTAGAAGGAAAAGGTAAGTGAACCAACAATGCACTAGCTTAAAGGAACCTATTTAGAAAATAAAAAAACAAACCTTTACAACCCCTTTAAGTCCGGCTTCGTTCACCCGTCTGCAAACCCTTAATAAAGTCATGTGATCTGTGATGCAACGCGTCGGGGGGAGTCGGACAGGAAGTCTCTGATCTACGCGAGGTTGCTGATCAAAAAACAACTTTTTATTTGATTACTGCACTATGGTGTCACTAGACTTGTAGGGATCTCAACTTGAGGTGAGAGGCTGAGGCACAATATTGGTGTACTATGGATGGAGGTGAGGGGCTGGGGCACACTATTGGTTTACTACGGATGGGGGTGAGAGGCTGGGGCACACTACTGGTGTACTACGGATGGAGGTGAGAGGCTGGGGCACACTATTGGTGTACTACGGATGGAGGTGAGAGGCTGGGGCACACTATTGGTGTACTACGGATTGAAGTGAGAAGCTGGGGCACACTATTGGTGTACTACGGATGGAGGTGAGAAGCTGGGGCACACTATTGGTGTACTACGGATGGGGGTGAGAGCCTGGTACACACTATTGGTGTACTACGGATGGGGGGGTTGGGGCACACTATTGGTGTACTATGGATGGAGGTGAGAGGCTGGGACACACTATTGGTTTACTATGGATGGAGATGAGAGGCTGGGACACACTATTGGTGTACTATGGATGGAGGTGAGAGGCTGAGGCACACTATTGGTTTACTATGGATGGAGGTGAGAAGCTGGGACACACTATTGGTGTACTACGGATGGAGGTGAGAGGCTGGGGCACACTATTGGTGTACTATGGATGGAGGTGAGAGGCTGGGGCACACTATTGGTTTACTATGGATGGAGGTGAGAGGCTGGGGCACACTATTGGTTTACTATGGATGGAGGTGAGAGGCTGGGGCACACTATTGGTTTACTATGGATGGAGGTGAGAGGCTGGGGCACACTATTGGTTTACTATGGATGGAGGTGAGAGGCTGGGGCACACTATTGGTTTACTATGGATGGAGGTGAGAGGCTGGGGCACACTATTGGTTTACTATGGATGGAGGTGAGAGGCTGGGGCACACTATTGGTTTACTATGGATGGAGGTGAGAGGCTGGGGCACACTATTGGTTTACTATGGATGGAGGTGAGAAGCTGGGGCACACTATTGGTTTACTATGGATGGAGGTGAGAGGCTGGGGCACACTATTGGTTTACTATGGATGGAGGTGAGAGGCTGGGGCACACTATTGGTTTACTACGGAGGTGGAAGTTCTTATCATTTAATTGAACTGAACTTTTTGCAACCTGATGTCGCATTCATCTCCAATGATTTTTGCACCAGCACTTTATCCATTTTATCTTTTGAATTAATTATTATATATTTTTTGGACTGATCGTATCATTTATCTTAAGCATATTATTGTCTTCTTATACAGTTTGTGGTGTGATTGTAACCTTTGCACATGTTTTTTATTATCCGTTTTTATGTGCACTGATTTATTTACCCTTTTGGTGCTTAGGCACTTTACGTTGTTCATCTCATATTGAGTAAGCGCCACATTATTACCTCTTATTTACTCTTTATTGTGTGGGAACACTGTTCAATGTTGGCAGCCACTCATTGATTTTTATTTTTGTTACGCATTAGTGTTTTTATTTATTAATATTACTGGGCATGCCACCTCCTCTTGTTACTTCCCCTGAATAAATAATAAAAAAGTGGGACATACAATCGTCATACCACCTAGGAGCACAGATCCAGTCGCAGTTAAAAGATATTAGAAACCATTAGGTAATTTATTTCTCTATCATCACCAAACACTGAAAGATCTGTTTTTCATGGGCTGAGCCTATAACATATTTGCCATTTTATTCTAATGCCGCGTACACACGATCATTTTTCGGGTTCTAAAAAATGCCTCTTTTTTTTTAATGTCATTAAAAACTATCGTGTGTGGGCCTCAGAGCATTTTTCGGGTTCTAAAAAATGACGTTTTTTTTTAAATGTCATTAAAAACGATCGTGTGTGGGCCTCAGAGCATTTTTCGGGTTCTAAAAAATGACGTTTTTTTTTAAATGTCATTAAAAACGATCGTGTGTGGGCTTCAGAGCATTTTTCGGGTTCTAAAAAATGCCTTTTTTTTTGTGTCATTAAAAACGATCGTGTGTCGGCCTCAGGGCATTTTTCATGTTAAAAAAAATGGGCAAGAAAAAAGTTGAACATGCTCTATTTTTTAACAACGTTTTTAACATTGTCGTTTTTCGGGTTGTAAAAAATGGTTGTGTGTGGGCTTTAACGACGTGAAGGCACATTCATCACGCTGTAAAAGACAGAAAAGCGCAAATTGTCTTTTACTAACACAAAATCAGCTAAAGCAGCCCAAAGGGTGGCGCCATCCGCATGGACCTTACCCTTTATAGTGCCGTCGTACGTGTTCACGATAGTGTGTAGGCAAGGCCGTTTTAATGATCAAGTTGAAAAAAAAGTAGTTTTTTCTAGAGCCTGAAAAACATAATTTTTTAGAACCCGAAAAATTATCGTGTGTACATGGCATATCACTTTTTTTGTCACCTGAAAATGGAAGAATAACTCCAGCCAAAAAGTCACCTCTGAAATTGGCATACGCCAGCCAAATGACTGAATACACAATTGCAGAACATGTCTATGACCCCAAGATTTTGAATTCTGTTCAGCTAGTGTTGTAACTCAAGAGTGCCAATCATGTGACCTTGGCCAAAGAAGCAGCCTGCTGAGTAGACAATAAAGGATCGGCATGTGCCACAACTGAGGATGGGCACAAATGGCATGGCTCAGTTTACTGTGGGAGAGATCAGTTAGTCTTCAGTCACCCTGACATTTGAGAGTCGCCTTAAAATGTACACCTACAGCCTTGGAATCCTCTTTAGACTTTTTTTTTGCATTGATTTGAAATCTAAAAAAGAATCCAGCGTTCTGGGACATTTTATTGTAGGTATTGCAGGTAAGCCTGGAATTTTTTTACCTGCGAAAATGGCACAATCTCTCATACTGTGTGCAGAACATTGGTAAGCTGTGAATACTATACAGACGTATTTGTGAATAGCTGTGAATACTATACAGACGTATTTGTGAATGTGATTTGACACCGCACTGTGTAATAGGAACAGAAGGAAATGGGTGTGCCTGAGTGGAAGTGCCAGGCAGAGAAGATTGTCTTGGTTCGAAATGGCAGCACATACTGAGACATGTTGGGCCCTCATTGTGAATACACAATATGCTCATTACTCATCAATAATTCTACAAGAGCAAAATAGGGCCCAGCAGGATTCTGATTCAGTGAGTCTCCAGCTTCCCCTGACAATGAGATCCAACAGACGGAAGAGAGGGATGTGTGCGCCCTCTGCTGGAGTAGAGCAAGATTTTTTTTTTTTTTTTTTTTTAATCATCTCTGTTTTAAAAAAAAAAAAGTGGAAGTTCTCCCTAGAATTATTGAACAGCCATACAAGAAACGCTTGCCACTTTATTAGGTACACCTTGCTAGTACCTGGTTGGACCCCTTTTGCCGTCAGAACTGCCTTAATTCTTCATGGCATATGTAGCACTACCCCCGAAGGAGCTGCTGGTTTGTTTTGGGCGGCATGTTGCCTCTATTTCTCCGCCGTCTAGGGTACTGGATGAGAGCTGTCCACACGTTGCCTTCCTTTTTCTCTGCTTTATTTACCGAACGTGGTAAAAGAACGAACAATGGATTGAAGAGGTGAAATAGGGTATAGGTAGTGGGTTCAGGCGAAGAACTTGATCGGAAGCACTCCTGCTTCCAGTCACAAACTCTCGACGCCACTCTAGCCAGAGGGGGTATTGTGCCCCTGGATAGGCCTCTCTCACTAGTCCTAGCAGCCAGGGCGCTACACGGAACCTTGGTACAGTCTCTGCCACTGACCTTCCCAAAGATGGAGATACGTTCGGTCCAGAATCCTCTTTCTTTAGGATTAAGCACCCAGATCTCTTCTCAAAGTAGTTACTTGTGAAATCAGGCGATCGCTGCTCAGCCTTTCAGTAGTAATGTGTCCTTTAATGAGGTTCAGGCCTCCCCTGAATGTACCAGCCTCGTGTGCTCAGTGCCCTCCAGGCAGGTACATCATTCAGTGGCTTCCTCCCTCTAGGATGGATAGCACAGGACCACTTTGTCAATGCAAATCCCAGTCTGGATACTGGGCCTGCTTGGCAAGAAGAGCCAGAAACTCTGAACCCCCCCCCCCCCTGGCCAGGAGGGCCACATACAGGGGGTGGTGGGACGACTGCCCAGGGCAGACGACGATGACCCCGAACCTGTGACGTCTGTCCCTTAAATACCCCTCCCCAGCATGCACAGCGAGGCGATCAACCCCCACTGAATACCCAACACACCTGGATCTGACTGCTGCCACCCTTGGCCTGGGGTGGAACTGACACCTCAGACATTAATAGTGGTCACCTGCAGTACAGCCACAGCTGGAACAGAGGTCCAAATTTGAAAACAAATAGGTCAGAGGTAACTAACCCTCTGACTAACCAGGGTCAGCAAAGAAAACAGCTGCCCGCTACACATAGATTCAACAAGGTGTTGGAAACATTCCTCAGAGATTTTGGTCCATATTGACACGATAGCATCACACAGTTGCTGCAGATTTGTCGGCTGCACATCCATGATGTGAATCTTCCATTCCTCCACATCCCAAATGTGCTCTATTGGATGAGATCTGGTGACTGTGGAGGCCATTGGAGTACAGTGTCTACTGTAGATGCCTAAATGCATTGAGTTGCTGCCATGTGATTGGTCGATTAGCAATTTGTGTTACCAAGAAATTAAACAGGTGTACCTAATAAAGTGGCTGGTGAGTGTACAGTATATACCTGTATAAATTCATACCACCATGTTCGACTTCTGTTTGAACACTGGGTGTCTAGAAATCGCAATCAGTTGTATGGTGTCCCTGATAATAGCCAGCAGTTTTCCAATCCCTGGACAACTGGAGCGCAGACTGGGGTCAACTGCCAGGTATTGCCAGCGATGCCATGCAACTCATGGTGTCACTCAGGCACCCTCCATGTTATCTATGTCCTGCAATTGCAAAGCCTGACTGGAAACTGTTTGAATGTGCTTGCCCTGATGCTGTCAGAGGTAGATTGTATGGTGGGGGGCGAGCAGAGCCGGTACAAGGGGTGGGCGGGTTGTTAGCAGGCATTATCCTATGCCAGGCATCACTAAATGGCAGCCCACGGTCTGCATCCGGCCCGAGCTGCTGTTCTTCTGGACCGCCACGATCACGCCATTTAATCAACGTTTTTTTCCCCAGCCTCCTCCGCTATCATTAGCAGAATAGATCGGAGCAGACGGTGGGAGGCGGGACAATTCTGCACTGGAGAGCGGTAGCTGCCTGTCACGTTAATTGGGAGGTGATTGGCTGTTAGGAGGTGGTCCTAGCAGCCAATCACCAGTTTGCTAATATGAAAAGTCAACCCGGCAGCTCCCGTGCCCTGTCCAGTGCTGCTGTGCCTTCAGTTTAAGATTGTCCCGCGGCTCCTGCTCTCCGCTCTGTGAAAGGTAGGAGAGTGAAGGGAGGAAAATATATGGAACTGTGAAGGATGGGAAGCGGGGGAATGGGGGCAGTGCTGTGTGGAGGGGTCGTGTAAAGGGGGGCAATACTGTGTGGGGGGGGGAAGGGGTCGTGTAAAGGGTGATATGTGAAGGGGGCAATACTGTGTGGGGGTGATATGTGAAGGGGGCAATACTGTGTGGGGGTGATACGTGTGAGTGAACTCTGTATTTATCGCATTAAACCTAATTGAATTTGTATTGTTTTAAGTATATTCTTGTTTTGAAACAACGTTGATTCTTTCTTAAAAATGGGGGAGGGGGAATGCAGTTTTCCCTCTTCACCCAAATGGCCTTGTCCCAGCACTTGGTGTGAGTGACACCATGAGTTGTATGGTGTCCAAAGTAATAGCCAGCAATTTTCCGATGTTGATTGCTGGACAACTGGAGCGTGGACAGACGTCAAACATGGTCATATGCATTTCTCAAGGTACATGTGTGCTTTGAGTACTTCTAGGGTGAATTTCCACTTTAGATGAAAAGCATGCATGCCATCAGCTGGTCATGCTTGGTACTGCATGGGGTCTAGCTGCTGTGAAAGCCTGGTATTGTTGGGGCTTTTCTACTATTCTGCATTTGAATAATAAGCAGGGAAAAAAAGCACGAAGTGTTCACTTTTGGTTCCTAGTTTCAACTCCACTAGACACACTATGAGTATGTAATTTGTACGTTTCCTCGAATTGCACAGGTTTTTCTTAACAATTCAAAAACACCCTGGTATGGTAAAGTCTATCTAAAGACATTTTGTTTCTGTTTTGAAATGAGTTGAGATTAGACACTACTCCTCTGGTAAGCATGGCTAGTACGTGATTTATCAGAAACGTAACTCTGCCAGTATAAGATCTCTCTCCATTTGCAATGTCCTGGACCGGAAGGTTGATTTTGATCTATGTAAATTTTATTAGGAATTAGGATGCACCTATAGGCCCACCATTGTTCTATTGGTTGCCAAATCTTTTATTAAAGTGCAAAAGTTTCTAAGGGCCCCCAACTCTACAAACTTCACCTCTTCTTGCATATGGGACAGGTTCTTCTGGTTTGCAATGAAGAACTGTAAACCTATGGCCTGAGGTTTTAGGTTCTAGCCTTTCTCCAATCTGGATATTGTATTGTCTGCAAGAAACAGAACCCCTTTTCCCAACAGAACCTTATGCGTGTGCTAGATTTTATCTTCCATCAGTCTTTTGTAGCTTTGCTGCTCCCTGTGAGATGTTCTCTTCAAAGCTTGTATCAGAGAGAGAGAGTCTCAGAATTATGTTCTAGGCTTGCAAGGAATGTTGTATCTCAGAGCAGTGGTATTGCCCGTCTACCACTTTGTACCCATATTTGCCTTAACATGGAATCCCATGCCGTCGTATCTCTGCGTGCGGGCTGTCATATCTATGCGCCTGATTCAGAGAATCAGTTACGCATAGATATCCCTAAAATCCGACTGGTGTAAGTGTCCTTCACCGTCGTATTTTAGGCTGCATATTCACGCTGACCGCTAGGTGGCGCTTCTGTATAGTTACGCGAGGAATATGCTAAATAGGTATTTACGCCGATTCAGAAACTTACGTCCCGCCTGCGCATTTTTTTACGTCGTTTACGTTAGGCTTTTTCCGGCGTAACATGACCCCTGCTATATAAGGCGTAGCTAATGTTAAGTATGGACGTCGTTCCCGTGCCGAGTTTTGAAAATTTTACGTTGTTTGCGTAAGTCGTTCGCGAATAGGGCTTTGCGTAAGTTACGTTCACGTCGATACCAATGAGGCTTTGCGGCATAATTTTGAGCATGCGCACTGGGATTTTTTCACGAACGGCGCATGCGCCGTTCACAAAAAACTTCAAATACGCTGGGTCAAGTCAAATTTAAATAAAACACGCCCCCAACATCCCCATTTGAATTAGGCGGGCTTACGCCGCAACACATACGTTACGCCGCCGTAACTAAGGGCGCAAGTTCTTTCTGCATACGGAACTTGCGCCCAAAGTTACGGCGGCGTAACGTATCTGATATACGTTACGCCGGAAGAAAGATCCGCTGATCTTTCTAAATCTACCCCAGTGACCGTGAAGCAGGGTGGCAAGTTGGTCCTTTTAAACAGAAGATGCTGAAGATCAGGTAGAGTGCATAACTGCTAGTGGCCTTACCAGGTTGGCATACCACATGCTTCTGGGCCAGTGTGGCACAATGAGGATTACTGGAAAGCCCTGTATCTTGCTAGTAAGACCACAGGCAAATTGTAAGGTAGTTGCTATAGCAACTTCATTTTACTCTGTGTAGTTTCCACCATATTTGACTTCACCCATAAAACCATCACTAGCTTCATTCACCTTTTGTTCTCTTTCAAACAAAAAAGGTTTACTACAGATTTGCTGAGGGGTGCAAGGGCACCACAAGGCTTTGCACATGTGGAGATGTACCGCAGGCCTATAGGATATGGCAGAATGGGGTGTTCTTGTACAAATAAGTTGCAAAAGCACCCACAATGCTGTCTGCCAGAAACCTGTGTGTGCACTGTGCCCATTCTGGAAACGCCCCACATATGCGTGCCACAGGTCTTTTGCCAGGTCCTAAAGACATAGTAGAGATCTGCTACACAACTGTGCACATACAAAATAATATATTATGGCAACTCCAAAGAGGGGCCTAGAGGTACTGTACCCTGAAGAGATTGTGGAAGTAAAATAAGCTCCACTGGGGCTAGCAATGAGAGCCCCCAGCAAGGGTTGGGGCCAATATTAACTTCCAGCATAGGTTAGTGGGGTACTTTAACCCCTTCAGCCCCGGACCATTTCACTGGTCAAAGACCAGGCCACTTTTTGCGTTTAACAATTGCGCGGTCGTGCGACGTGGTTCCCAACCAAAATTGACGTTGTTTTTTTTCCCCACAAATAGAGCTTTCTCTTGGTGGTATTTGATTACCTCTGCGGTTTTTATTTTTTGCGCTATAAACAAAAATAGAGTGACAATTTTGAAAAAAATAAAAATATTTTTTACTTTTTGCTATAATAAATATCCCCCAAAAATATATAAAAAAAAATTTTTTTCCACAGTTTAGTCCGATACATATTTTTGGTAAAAACAAAAATGGATATAAGCGTTGGATTGGTTTGCGCAAAAGTTATAGCTTCTACAAAATGGACTGTTTTATGGTATTTTTAATAATACTAGTTATTGCAGCGATCAGCATCGTGACTGCGACATTATGGCAGACACATCAGACACTTTGACACCATTGTCATTTTTACAGTGATCAGTGCTATAAAAATGCACTGATTACTGTAAAAATGGCAGTAAAGGGGTTACCCTGTAGGTAGTGGTTAAGTGTGACCTAGGGAGTGATTGTAACTGTTAGGGGGCATGGTTTGACATGACACGTCACTGATCGCTGTTCCCGATGACAGGGAACAGACGATCACTGACGGTGTCGCCAAGAAAAACCGGGAGATCTTTTAGACCCCTTTCCCATGAACCTCCGCTTGCTCAGCGGGGATCGCTCCGTTGATTCCCGCTGAGCCGGCGGATGACAGGTGCAGGGACCGCCGCCTTGTCTTTTCTCCGCTCTCCCCTATGGGGGGATCAGATGAACACGGACCGTCTGTCCGTGTTCAACCGATCCGATCTGCCAGACGGATGGTAAAGTAGGTTTTTCCTCCGTCACACTTTGGCAGATCGGATGTCAGCGGGCATGTCACCGCTGACATCCGCGGCTCCATAGAGGAGCACGGAGTGCCCGTTCAGGTCCACCTAAAAAACTGTCAGGCGGACCTGAATGGGCCGCCCGTGTGAAAGAGCCCTTACACTTGCCTCTCCCCGTACTTAAGCTC